>NW_005178626.1:22112-117532 GCF_000350225.1 Chondrus crispus | reverse complement strand
CCGGCAACTCGGGTTACCTTTACCGACTTGGTGGCCAGTGGGCTAAGGTATATATCGCCCCGCCCGAGCCACTACGGTAATTCGCGGCGCTAGATACTATATCTAAACAAGTGTCAACCAAATTAATACTGACTAATTAACTAAATAAAATTAATAATTAAAATAAGAACTGTGCAAATATTCACACGTGTGTCCCCCAATCCCGGACTACGGTATTCACATTCCAACTTAGTTTATTTCCCCTTCACCCCCTTGTGCAACCCCTTATTGCACTACACTGACACCTGTTGCATCTCTGCGCAAGTATCATGTCGTCATTATATCTCATATAGTGCTGTTGTAGAGAACGTCTCGGTCCGCAGTAGAAGTTGGACGTTTAGTGGGTTGAAGAAATTTACGTTTGCGTAAAGATAGAACTCCTCTAGTAAGATCTCCATTTAAAGTTTTCCTCAGTGCGTCTAAAGGTACGCGTAGGCTAGTAATGGTTCTATATGACTCACACGTAATCAAACTGGTGTTCAGGATCCATTGCAGCGCTCTGCAGCAAGGTAGATTCAAGTTTACATTGTGTTGTGATGACAGACGGACAGGTAAGGGCGTATTACTTGTCAACAATTGCAATGCAGTTTGTAAGTCTACCGTTGTTGGTGCATTATTTGTATAATGACGTCCGTTCAACTTTTTACGCCTCTTAGCGAGATCCATTTCCTCACTGAGTACTTTCTCACTATCGTATTACCAAAAGCATGTAACATTAAAAATACTTCTGACATCTCTAGATTCATTTAGGGTTTCGAGCTAGCGGCGCTTTGCTCGGATGAGGTTTCAAGTAGAACCACATCCAGAAGTTCTTTCGGATTCAACTGAGCCCCAATCCTCATCGACCATAGTGTCAAATCCTCACCACGTTTAGCTTTAACATTAACAATATTCTTGAATTCCTCTTCCATTGTGACCCATGACAGTGTCTTAGAACCACATGCTTACGTTCGAACAACCAATGCTGCATATCATATCTTTGAAGATATTCCCCTTCTGCTGCGACGCTACCAACTGTAGCAGGCATGTGATTCAGAAAGGTAAACTCTGTTGAACAATATAAATCTTTAGTTCAACCTGAGTTTTCGTGCTTGTCTATTTTGTGCCTACCTCTAAATGTTTATAGCCTATACATACATTTTGTTGGTGCTGTACAGTACTCAGAACTGTTCCATATTATCTACCTGGACCTTTCTCAGACGTCACCAACGTTCTGTCCATTGTCGTTGGGGCATTCTTAATTGTGGGAAAACATGCTCTACGGTCTAGTACAATCTCGAGTACCACATATACAGTTCCAGAGACACTACTTCCCACCTTATAGAGACATAAGTTTAAATTACATATTTAACATTATGGCGTCGTCAAAGATATTCTTTACTGGGACTATTTTCAAGACGTTTCCAGCAGCGATGGAATCTGATGACATATCCAACTGCTACAGGTCTGGCCGATGACAAGCAGTATTTTGTACTTGCTACTTTAATGATCCTATATACCTAGTCGTAGTGCAATACGCACCTGAAAAGGGGGGTGAAAAGAAAGGAAAATATTTGGATATGAAAAGTAGTCCGGGTTGGGGGACACACGTGTGAATAATTGCACAGTTTTAATTTTTAATTATTTAATTTTATTTAGTTAATTAGTTGGCATTAATTTTGCTGACACTAGATTAGATCTAGGATCTAGCGCCGCGAGCTACTGTAGTGACTCCGGCGGGGCGATATATACCTTAGCCCTCTGACCACCAAGTCAGTAAAGGTAACCCGAGTTGCCAGAGTTGAATATCGCCTTGGTCGAAGTCCGTCTTTCCCAAGACGCTCCCTTTTACCACAGATTACGTTATCCTTTGTGCTCGGGGGTTCCCTTTTTCTTTTTCCTTTATTTCCCTATTCATTTCTACCTCTATTTCTATTTTTCCCCTAATTGTGTTCGTTCCACTGGAGTTGGTTGCGACCGATCCGGTGTAGGTGTTTTAGCCATCGGACAACACGTTGTGTAACGCTGCTACTGTTTCAAGTTCTGTCGGAAGGCTGTTGCAACGACGCCTCCGTCGAAGGTCTTACTGTATAAGACAAAGTTGGTACCACCTATCGCGATTGCGATCGCGCTGGTGAGGGTGTTTTTAGCCATCGGACAACACGTCGGTAGTAGCGCTGCTACACGGTTACGATCCCGTCGGGTAGTGCTGAGCAAACCCCCGTCGAAGACCTGGAATTATACCCAAGGCGCTGAAGACGCTCGTCGAGCATTGGCCTTACAACCCAGCGAACCGCGGTTACATGTAGACAAGCCCAACCCGCACTCGCCGAGCGCTCAAGTCATCGCAAGTCTCTACCACCATTTTCCTCCCGGGCCGGGCATCTTTTAACCCCCCCGTCGGAGTTGAGCTACCGTGGGCCGCAAGCCCACACAAGGGGAAAGGGAGTCTCGAACGCTCCGTAGCGCGTGCCATCGGCAGTGGTTGTTGCTGTTGTTGTTTTTCGTCTTTTTGTTTGACCGTCGGACTGTGTCCACGGCCTGCCAGGCACATTGCACTACAAAAGTGGTCTCCCGACCTAGAATTGCGTCTACAGCAAACCCGACCTAGAATTGCGTCTACGACAGGTTTGATCTGGAGTTGTACTACGAAAGTGGCCTGGTTAACGGAGTCTCTTTTATTATTTTTTTGTTTGTAACTTTTTTTGTGTAGGTTCGCTTGTACGAGCGATGTCGACAAGCGCACCCGGGGACGTCGGTCCCGGGGCGAGTAGGAGCGGATCGGCAAGGGCGTCGAAGATCCCGCGAAGTCCTCGCACCGGAAGCCAGACCAATACGGCCACGGATCCCGAAGGTCAAGAATCCCCGACGGGGATCGAAATCGACAAGGATAACCTATCCTACAGGTTCGAGAAGATGGGCGAGGAAATTCGCCAAGAGATGACGAAAAATCTCGAGGCTGAATTAGCCCTCGTTCGGAAGCAGCTGGAGTTGCAAGCATCCGAGTTCCACACCGTTTTAGGAGAGCTGTCGGCTCGAGTGGATCTCGTCGAGAAGGAGCGAGGTGATGCGACCGACGGTCTGGGGCCGGAGGTGCTAGCTTCGTTGAAAATTTCAATCAAGGACGCGAGGCGCGACGTGAATCAAGCCTTGGAGTCCTTAGGCAAATTTAGGACCAGCATCGATGACCGATTCGATCGCGCCGCGCAGCGTCTCAAGGACCTTGAGCAGGCCTCGGATCAAGCTCCGCAAGGATCGGACAACGAGCCGCTCTCTTCGGGTAGAGAGGGCGACCGCCGGTCGAAGAAGGACAAGCCCGCGCGTCAGCGGAGCTCCAAGTCGAAGCCGTCGAAGAAGGACAAGCGACGTACAAGCAAGGGTCACTGCAGTGACGATCCGGAGAACCGCGACTCACAGTCGGAGTCGCTTGGTCCCTCCGAAGATGGTAACGGCGGTTCGTCGAACCATTCGGGCGATTCCGAACGCCGTTCACAAGAAGGAAACGGAATTTCGTCAAGCAAGAAAATTTCCTCCAGACGAGGCGCGTCACTTCGTCCGCCTCGCGGAGAGACAAGGACGCTGAGCCAGAGGACTTCGCAACGCGACGCGGGCCGCGATGGGAGGAGTTGGAGGAGCTGAATCCGACCAACTACCTCTTCAAGAAATTACTTTCGTACCGAACGTACCGCTTGCGGAACCCGCAGACATATTTGTCAAATTCCCGGCGGACCGCCGTGCGAAAAATCAGGAGAGATATTCCGCCTAAGGTGAAGAAGGACAACACGTTCACAGGTGAGGACGGGGTCCTTGTGTTGGATTTTTTGGCGAAATTAGTTCAAGAGTTTGATACTCAAGAAATGAACGAGGGGCAAGCGATCCGCTTGTTGCCCGAATTTCTAAGCGGCATCGCCCTGAGACAGTACACTTCGGTGTCTCAGACGGCCGGGTCCCACCATGGAAAGGTATCCGTTTGGACGGAGGCCGTACAGTGGTTGTTGAGGAGTTTCGCAACCGACGAGGCGATCCGTCAAGCCGTGCTCGCATTGCGAGAAGTTCAGCAAAGACCGTCTGAAGACGAGATGGAATTTTATATCCGTCTGACGAACGCGAGCAATCGATGTGGAAACGTATATTCGATGGAAGAACAAATGACGATGTTTATTGAAGGACTCGATTCGAGTATCAAGCCGATGGTATCTCAATACCGACAAGACAATCGGGACGTTTCGTTTTTGAGACTAGTTAATTACGCGAAGGCGCATGGCTCGGCGAGCCGCGCTAAGGACAAGAAGACCAAGAAGGTCACGATCCAGACGCCGTCGACGATCAGGGCGGGTAAGAAGCCGAGGGCTTCTTATCCCGGTCGCAAAAGTCATACCGCCGTCCATTTAGCCGAGTCAATTTCCGCGTCAGACGAACGCGGTGCGCATGGAAGCAGCGAAAATGACTACGAAGGAGCGTTGATAACCGAAGGCGAGTTTATTGAGCCATCGGAGGGCTACGGACACGAGGACTACGGGGCAAGCGGGTCGTCAACTTTACCGACGCCCACATACACGACGGAGTCGTTTTCAGAGCCCACGGATCCCGTGATGATGTTTCGGGGGCGCGGCCACACGCCGGCGCCGCGCATTCCGATGGAAGACAAGGGTACGACGTTTCGAAGGCCAGGCTGGATGGGAAGGCCGCAACGTCAAGGAAGGCCGCCGGCCCGTGGAGGGCCTAGGCCGCAGTATCCCGTCAAGGCGCACGGACTGGTGTGCTATCATTGTTACGAAAAGGGGCACGCCGCGCCAACGTGCATTCTTTCCCTCCGGGAAATGCACCGAGTTTTGGAAAATTATGAGGCGTTGTCTCGGATGGAGAGGTTAGGGATACCATCGACGAGTTACCTGAAGGTCAAGAATTGGTTCGATTCGCAGACGGCGAGCACGCCGAGTGCTTCAACGCCAAGGTCGAACCAACCCTTCAGAGGGCCCGCCGCGGGGCCCGCGCCGTCGGATGTGAGAAGGATCCCGCAGCGGCAGGAAAACTAGAGAGGGGAATCTCGCATGAGTCGCGAGAGGCGCAGGGTCGATGTACTGTGCCCAGGGCTCAGCCCCGTTCCCCGTCTCTAAGGGAAAAATCAGGCCCCGATGAGGAGGTTGTTGGATTGGTGGATAAGCCCAAAGGGCCAGCTCAAGTCAAGAAAATTTTGAGCCGAGCCCGAGATCATCCGCTGTAAGAAGTTCGAAGACCCTGGTACAGGGTTAAGCGAAGGGAGTGTCCCGAGAAGATTTTGGTTCTTGCGCGAAAAAACTACAAAGTTTACGCGGACATTGGACCCGCAATCGGATTGATGAGCCGAGTGTCGTCTGTATTAGACACCGGCGCGGGACCAAACCTTGTGCGAGAATCGGAACTCCCGGCTGGAATGGAATCTCTAGTGTCCTACGGACCGACCCAAGACATTGGCGACGCGAACAATAGGCCACTCCGGACTCTCGGCACAATTAGAATGCCTGTGAAGCTTGGAAAATTTGTGGCCGCAGCCGAGTTTATTGTATGCGAAAAACTAGCCGTCCCGCTAATTCTAGGCGCGGACTACTGTGACCGGTTTGTGGAAGCCATTTATCCAAGGAAGAAAACGGTTGAGTTGGCGGATTTCTCGGAGGTTCCGATAGTTAGACGGTTCTCGACGAGAAAAGGGAAGAAGAATCTCGTCCCGGGCGAGGACGAGAATGATGGAAAAGTGGAGCGAATTTCCCCTAAGGTAAAAGTGGCAAGAGCCACGACTATCGAGCCAGGGACGCAACGCGTCGTGGAATGCACCTCAAAGAGGGCGGGCTTGGTGGTGGTTCAGCCGTACTCGTCGTTGTACGAAAGGCACGGGTTGACGTGCACGAATGGTGTCGTTCAGGTTGAGCCTGACCGGCCATTCCGTTTACTCGTTGCGAATTTTAGGACGTACCCTGTCAGGGTGCAAAAAGGCCAAGTGGTGGCAGAATTATTACCGCACCCGAGAGCCGCGCTCGAGAGCAAAACCACCATTGGTGAAGTTCTCGCAATTCAAGAAAGGAAGAAGGAAAATTTTCCTAATTCCACCAAGACGCCTACGGGCGAGACAAGATGCGAACCGTCGGATCAAGACCGCGAGGAACAGCAAGGAGAGCGGGAGGAAAGGCTCTCCGCGACGGCAACCACAAAGCCGGAGCGGTGAATTGAGCCTCCCCCGCCCGACGTGGAGGAACTCGACCTGAGCCACGTGCCGGACCGGCTGCGCGAAAGATTCCGTCGAATGTTGAAAAAGTATTCCCGCATGTGGGATGGGACCCTCGTTGAAATCAACACCACGGTCCACCGGATTGAACTGGCCCCGGATACAAGGCCCAATTCACAAGCTCCCTACCAAGCCGGTCCAAAGGCTCGGGAGGTCGAGGACGCAGAAGTACAGAAGATGTTAGAAGCAGGAGTCATCGAACCGGCGCAGTCAGAATGGGCGTCGCCCGTTTTATTAGTGCCGAAGCCGGACGGATCGATGCGCTTTTGCGTAGACTATCGTCGGTTAAACGCGGTGACGGTAAAGGACACGTACCCTTTACCGCGCATGGATGAGTGCCTGGACTCGCTTGGTGACACCAAGGTTTTCTCCGCGTTGGACGCGATCTCGGGATATTGGCAGATGCCTATCCCTGAGCGCGACCGCGACAAGACCACATTTTCGTGTCACTCAGGACTGTATCGCTTCTCAAGAATGCCCTTCGGGCTAACTAACGCGCCAGCGACGTTTCAGAGAGCAATGGATATTCTGCTCTCTCCGTTCCGTTGGAAGTGCTGTTTGGTGTATCTGGACGACATAATAATTTTTAGCAAGTCGTGGGAGGAGCACATCGTGCACGTGGATGAAATACTTTCTGTATTGGAGAAGGCAGGTGTGAAGCTCAAGCTTCGCAAGTGTGAATTTTTCGTCGAAAAGATCAAGTACCTGGGCCATGTCGTTCGGCCAGGTACATTGGAAGTGGACGCTGCGCGAACCGTCGCATTGGAACAAGTGAGGTACCCTCAAACGCAGACCCAGCTCAGGAGCTTTTTGGGACTTTGTAATGTCTACCGCAGATTCGTTCCGCATTATGCGAAAATCGCGCATCCGCTCAATCAACTGTTGAAGAAGGGACAACCGGTCCAGTTGGATGGATTCGACGAACCGTGCGAAAAAGCTTTTCATAAGCTCAAGGACGCCATCTTGGCACCGCCGGTGTTGGCGCTGCCGAAGAAGGACCTACCCTACTCGGTAGACACTGATGCAAGCGACTATCAAATCGGCGCTGCATTATTTCAAACGCATCCGGATGCGCAACGTAAACCCATCGGGTTCTTTTCAAGAACGTTAGCCGCAGCCGAGAGAAACTATTCTGTATCAGAAAAAGAATGTCTAGCGGTAATTTGGACCGTACAGACTCTAAGACCATATTTATATGGCGAGCACTTCATTGTGCATACCGACCATGTCTCATTAAGGTGGTTGATGAACGTAACCGACCCCAGCGGGAGATTAATCCGATGGAGGCTCCGCCTCTCGGAATTTGATTTCGAAATCAAGTACAAGAAGGGCAAGGCTAACAGCCAAGCTGATGCCCTGTCAAGATTACGGACCGCTGGAGAAACCATCGACGAAATCGACGACGAAATTCCATGCTTTATCCGGCCGAGGGTACAGTGGAGGACGAGGACAGCCTTGACGCGTTAGACGACATCCTCGCTCTTGAGGGGAGGACCGCCCCTGAGCGCCTCGATCAATTCCAAGCCGTCGACCCCTTCTGCAACCGCATCAAGGAAGAAATGGACGCCGGAAAGGTGAGAACATTCAGCATGGAAACCGAGGAACTCGAAGGAACTCTATGCCGTACCGCGGCAGAGTTTGTACAAGTGGTGATACCACAATCGTTAAGGGACCGCGTCCTAGGGTTGAGACACTACGCAAAAGTGGCAGGCCACCCGGGAGGCAGGAAACTTTACAAGACTTTGAGAAGATATTTTTATTGGCCTACGATGGCCCTAGACTGCTATGCAGTCGCGAAGAATTGCGCCGCATGTGCGCGGGAAAGGGTGAAATTGAGAAGAAACACGAAAGAAATGAAGCTGTTCACGCCCAAAGCTCCGCTGGAGTTTGTCGCCATCGACATCTTCGGCGAGCTAATTACAACTAAACGAGAAAATCGGTATATTCTCGTGATCAGCGATCAATACTCGAAACTGGTACGAACCGTACCGTTGAAGAAGATATCAGCTGCGCACATCGCACAAGCCTTCGTTCACCATTGGGTATTCGTGTACGGACCGACGGTCAAGCTGCTGTCCGACAATGGAACACAGTTCACGGCCCGGTTCTTTCAGAATGTATGCCGAATTCTTGGCACACGCAATGTGTTCACGACTACGTACCACCCGCAAGCCAACGGCCAAGTTGAGAGGTTTAACCGCACGCTGACTTCCGCGTTGCGAAAATATGTTGGAGAGAATCCCAAGGACTGGGACTTATTTAGCGACGCTGTGACGTTCGCATACAACACACAAGTTCATCGAACTACGAACATTGCGCCCTTCGAGCTGGTGTTAGCTCGGGCGCCGAGAAGCATTGCGTTACAAGCGCAACCAACTTTGGAGAACTTTAGCTCGTCACGAGCATACTACCTGAAATGGCAGTCGTGGTTGGAGAGCCTAATGCGAGGCGCAGATAGGAGTTTGCGGAAGGAACAAGCCCGGCACAAGCGAAATTTCGACGCACGCCTTTGCAAACCGCAATATGAGATCCCACCGGGGTCCTACGTGTTCCTCCGGAAGGAGCAGGGCACAGCTAGTGAACCGAAACACAAGCTGGCACAAGTCGCTACAGGACCTTATCAGGTCAGAAGATCGGATCATCATACGGTAGTCATTGCCATTGGCGATCAGGAGGAACGCGTATCGCGAGACAGGGTGGAGCTAGCCCCAACCCCGATGGACTACGCGCCGATAACTGGCCTACGTCAAGCGCTACAGTTCCTGGGAGCGCCGGAGCTAAACGAAGAAGGAGAGGTAATGGAGGACGAGGAATGTCCTCACACCCGTGCGCCTACGTCAGGGGACCAGGACAATCTAATTAGTCAAGCGCCGACAGCGGAGACATCTCCGGACCTACGCGATTTCGGAAAGTCCAGAGAAGAGGACGAGTTGGAAGATCTTCAGGAGGGGGAAGGGAACAGTTCAGAGAAAGGAGAGGAAACGGAGAACACGGAATACGTAGTCGACCGGGTCGTCGACCACGATTATCAAAATGGTAATTTGATTCTCAAGGTGGAATGGTACGGCTATACGCCCGAGGACGCGACGTGGGAGCCCATTGAGCAATTACCCCGCAGTGCGGCCGTCACGTATTTCCGAAGGAAGAAGTTACCCTTGCCGCCGCAAGTCACGCACGCGCAAGTGGGGTAGTCATCGTCAATAGAACCAGCAGGTTATGGAGCACGGAGGAGTCAGAAATTCGGAGCAGAAGGGGTCAGCAAGCAAGGAAAGTCGGAGCGAGAGGAGCAAGGCAAGAGAACGCGGAACGCCTTTACGAGAAGGGAGCGACGAGCGACGCGTTTTAGGGACTGGAAGTGACACTGTGCCCCCGGACGAGGCATTGAGCCTACTGAAAGACGCACTCCCGTCATCAACGGATGCACGCGAAACGACAATCGAGATCAGTGTCCCGTCCTCGGAGAGCAAGTTAATCCAAAATAATTACTTTTTTTGTTGTTGTCGCCCGCAGCTGACGGCACACACAGGGGACGTTCGCCGCCGATCTGCTAAGATTGAAGACCGAGCAAGACGCGCGCTTGTTTTGTATCATGTACTTTTACATGACCATCGTCCTCATCGAGGACTTACTTACCCCCTGACCACATTAACCCACTACTTTTTGTTTTTGTTTTTGTTCTATTCTGTTTTGTTTGGTTTTTTTCTTTCTGTGTGTTTTCGGTTGTCTCTTGACAGGACGCAGGGAGAAAGAACCCGCACCGCGGACCAAGGTGAATGAGCCCTACAACACATATCGCTCGGCGACCCTCGGACGAGCGTACCTGGTCCCGTGCGAGCCGTCGATCGTAAGCAATTTAAATACGCTGTGTGTCGGCCCGAGGAAGAAGTGTATTCTACGAATAACTGAGCACGACGGACTGTGCTTAATTGAGTAAGTGTCTGGAAGAAACCAGACGGCGGAAGGCAAGAGAACGCGGAACGCAGTCGGAAAGGTGTAAGTGAAGGAAAAGCGTGGCACTGTAGTCGTGTGTGCGTCGTGTCACCGTTCAGGGAAAGGAGAAACAGACTATAGTAATCTATAAGGGATAGCGGGCTGTGTCAGGCAGACGAGCGGGTTACCCTCGAGTCGAGGGAGAAGAAGGGGAAGAGATGCAGTTGATGTAGAGGCGCATGCGCGGGAGGCTGATCAAGAGGAAGTCAATGATGCGGGACGCGATAAGACCGCGAGTGAAATGTTGTAATTGTATTGCGAATGGTCCCCATCCGGAGGCTCTCAAGTTGGAAGTGATGCGGTGAACCGCGTCGCGGAGAGAGAGAGTAAGGACAGTCGCCGGAAACGAGATCCCCCGGAGTGAGGAGAAGGGAAATGAAATGACTTAAGCGATTTTGCCTGGGACCCCCGCCCATGAATGAAATGGCCTGCGCGGCCATGCCGTGGAATGAAAAATTTACTGTAGTCCCAGGCTGAGGTAATACACCTCCTTGGATGCAATCACGCGCTGCCGCCGCGCGCTCGTGAAGGGACGCTTGGATCAGTGACACGCCCTCGTGGGGCATGATTTATCAAAAAAATGGGGATACCGGCAGGGAGCTGCCGGACGGGCGGAGAAAATCGAAAATTGAACACTGGTCAGTCTTCGAAATTTTAATCAAAATTAAGGGAAGGTACGGAACTTGTCGGTCATACGAGAACGGGATGTCGCTTGCTATAGCCAAAGGCAAGAGTATCCGAGGCCGTCTGGCAGCACCGTCACAAACCCCCGCGCGCGACGCCGACCATAACACCGAACGACGACGTCGTCGAACCCGTTTCAAAGGCGTTGACTACGATCGAGAGACTAAGAAATCGACGCTCCGCGAGCGGAGGGTTCCCCCACGTGTGAAGCGCGAAACGACCACGCACAATCGGGTACGCACACCGGCATAGGAGCCATTCCCCCTCTCCCCAAAACCGCGACTATTTCTGCTCGCAAAAAGCCTCGTCGCTCGCAGCGGCGAACGGAAGACGAAAGAAAGAAGGGGAACGGAACGTTATTTATTTATTCATGAGAGGATCGAGAGCCTCGCGCCTCGCGCCTTCTTCCTCCGAGGAGGTTCAGGAGGAACATGGTGGAAAGAACGAATCCAACGGAGAAGAAAGCGTCGCTCGACGAGCTTGTGACCCACAATCTGTCTGTTGCTTGTAGCGACTGACGTTGCCAAGCTCACGTCCTTGTTTTTACCCCGAGTGACCCACAATGGCAATGTTCTTTCCTGTTCTTTGACTCCCTTCCTAGCTATCTGTTTTTTATTTTCTGCTCTACGTTTGTTTGCCTGTTTACTTTTTCCTTTGTGAAGGTGGAAAACATCCCCGCACCGCGACGTCGACGCGCAAGACTAGGACAACCAAGACGGCGCTGACCACGATCGACCAATTGGGGACAGAAATTCGTTGAGCAGGGAGAAGTTATGCTTCTTTCGTTTTCGCTTTTGGTTTTGTCTTGCTTCGCCCTATTCTATTTTTTTTGATGTCGGAGACGCGATTGCGTCCCTCAGACGTTGACCGGCAAGACCACAAGGGCCCCGAAGGAAGAAAGAGAGCGATCTCCGAACCGAAGTATCGTTGCCTTACGGTTACTATCTTAATGTTAAAAATACAAGTCATGCGTTGACCTTGGAGAAGGAAAAGTTAACTGGGGGCAAAATGTACAACAGCCCCGCAAGGCAGTCAGAAAAAATGACTACGTCCGGAGTGGCTACAGCTCAGGTGTACGACCGAGGAATTGTCCGAAGGATCGCAACACGGAAGCGCACGGCGAGTAGGAGGCCAGCCTCACCAACCCAACCCCCCGCGAGGGATGATAGGAATTAGGCCCCCAGGACATTCAGTTGTTCACCGCCGGTGAAAGGGGTCGCCAATGGCAGACTACAGTATGCTCAAGAGCGGAAACGATGAGAATCGACATGCTGTTCGCCGTAGAGAGCTCCCTGGCCTGTGGCTTCGAACCCTTGCGGAGGTACCTCTCTCTTTAGAGGAGGTCGGGAATTTTCCTAAGTGCGGAACTCAATCCAGAAAAGCAACCAAAAAGAATGCACACGTCGTCCAAATTTCGACAACACCGAGGGGAGGCTCAGGAACAATGGGACGCTTGTCCCCGTGTAGATTTCGTGCTCGCTATCTGAACTTGGCCGGATTTGAACTGCGACGCGGCTCACCAGGACCCACCAGCCGAGGATCGGGAACATGTAAGACCGTTGCCACACGAGGTGCTCGTGTCGTGAATTTTAAGGAAACGGAACCTAGGTTCCAGCCCCAGTTGCACACCGGCCAGCCCAAACCTACAGGAAACAAATGCCGTTGACCCGCAGGTACCGGGGCAGTATGAGGAACTCTCACACGCAAGTCGTCGACTCACCTACACGCTGAGATCTGGAAATCGGTGACAAGGAAGGGGAATTTTGAGGCAGACGTCTACAGTGATGTCGTGATTGTGGTGAATTGAGTATTAATGGCGTCCCAAAGCCTTCAATGTTTTTTTCGGGCATTGGGCAAACCTGGGGTGACGCTAAACGAAACGAATAGAATCGGAAATTCATGTGAAGATAAATTCCCTATCAAGGAATAGAGTCTGTCCCTTGATGAAGACCCCCCCAAACGCCAACAAAACACCGCCCGAAGCGAACAGAGCGACAATGTTTTTGAGTCGACCGGAGGAGCGGGCAAGTTAAAAGAGAAAAAAGGAAGAGTTGACAGGAGGAGTTCGACAGTTAAAGAGAAGGAACATTCGCACCAAGTAAAAAGAGGAGGAACACAGTACGAGACGAGAACAGACTCGGAGAGGTGGGAAAGTGAGAGCACGGGGGTGGAAAAAGGAGATGTGCAACACGATGGCAGAAGAAGGGTTGTGCAAGGAAAAGAGAAGGTAATAGGGGATGTGCAACTGCAGTTGCAGAGGTGCACAGAAAAGGGACAAGAGAAGGAATACAGTAACGAGGAAAGGAGAAGGAAAGTGGAAAGAGGAAGATGCGACAGCGGCGACGGGGCGTATACAAAAAAAGAGAGAGAAAAAGAGGAGGAAGTAGCGAGGTGAAGAGAAAGAGGAAGGAGGTATAAGGGTGCCACCGTGATTATGACGGGGTGGCCATCAATGAGAACAAAACGAGGAAACGAAGGGACGAAGGAGCACGCAGGAAAATTCAATTTACGGATCAAAGGCAACATTACGAGGTCGCAAATTCAGCGTCACGCAGGCAAGATAGAGATGCGACAAGCTATCACGAGGGAAGTGTCGCGCCCGTCAGCTCAGACGGGAGGGTTGCCAAAGGATTTGCCCTTTGGAAGTGATGACACGAGGCGAGCCAAAACTCGCAGGTCGTCAATCGAGGCTCCTTGCAGAGCCTCTCCCTCAACACCGTGAGCACGGAGCAAGGCACAGTATACGCTCGTGACGTCGTGGGTATTTTTGGAAATTGTTGGAGATGGGGGGGGGGGGAGATATCACTTCCCTTACCGATAACGTTTCGGTGTGGCCTGCCCAGGGAATTTTGACAGCTGAGGGCGCCTTTGACGAGGATGGAGAAGCTAGGGCTGCGCGCGGGGAAGCAGGGACAGCCGATCGAGGAGGGATTGGAGAGGAAGGACGGGAGCATACGTGAAGCTCCCGGGGGTCAGATGTGACGATGGGGGTATCGTCGGGAACCGGTGTTTGGTTTCCGAATCGACGGCTCGTTTGAGCTTCCCACGCTGAGCAGAGGGTCGAGGACCAGGGGTTGAACCACACGAAGTCGCCCGCGGCTGGGTGGTTTCGACCAGGAGAGAAAGAGGGACGTTGGCGATTGAAGGATCGAGAGGAGTTTTGCGGAGGGACACAGTCCCAATCCACGCCCTCGATCGTATCAAGGAGGGAGCGTATTTCGCGATTGACATCAGAGCCACCCAGAGGGACAGAGAAGTCCAATAGACGCATTTGTGCTATCAGCTTCGCGGGGAGGTGCCAGGCGCCAGCAATCATAGGTCTCCCACAAGAGGGTCGCAGCTACTTTGACGCACCACTCTGTGAGGAAGACCACCCATAACCCGTGTTGCGGATCCCGCAGGGAGCTGCCATAGTACGTGAGTATGGGTCCCATTTCGGCCCAAAAGCCTTGACTCACCTCGTACTGGCTCCACCATGAGGGGATGCGCTGGTAACGACTTGCATAATGCTGACGGGAAATCTCGCGCGCCTCTATCATTTGGTAGCCGATGAAGTACCCCGTATCAGTCCGAATACGCCGTTCAAATCGCACGGTGTTCTGAAAGAATAAAACACCCCCGCGTTTTAAATGACTGAAATTCGAAGGGATAATGGGTTCGGTCCAGAAGATGGCATCGGATGTGACAGTATGTCGGTTTCGCCACAGGCGATCCGCCTCGGCGGCAGGGTCACCAAAGGTGATATCAATGAGATTGTCTAAGTAGAGGCGTTCGCCCTCTGTACGACAACGCCAAGTGTCGCAACCGTATGACGAGGGTATGAGGGTGTCGGAAATGGGGATGGCAAGTCGAGCGAATACGGCCTCCATAAATCGCAGGGAGAGAGTGAGACGGCCCCGTGGGGGAGGATGACGTAGGATGGAAGTCGGAACTGATATACGGGTTCGCCAGTCAAAGGAGCGGATGGCAAGCACCGGGAGATTACCGGGAAGCATGCCCGCGTCGTCGGCGAATTGGTGTTCGATTTTGGAAACGTCGCGAATACCCACGGACGAGAACCACTGGGCCAAGGCAAATAAGGAAGGATGTTCGTGCATGATTTTGTCCTGTAGCTCTTCGAGTGAGGGGTAGTGGCCGACTACCCAAGAGGGATGATAACCTGGATGAAAGGCCGGGTCGGAGACGTCCGAATTAGGGGGACGTCGGGGTGTAGGAGGGAGGTCGACGGAAGCGCGAGACTTGTTCGCAAAGCCGACACCGGTACGTCGCCGAGCAGTATTTTCGCCCGCGAGCTCAGGAGGTGGAGGACACGTGGGATTCGTCTTGTCCTTGCTCATGCGGAGACCGTCGGTCAGAAATGGAAAGAGAGGGGGTCGAGAAGAGAAGAAGGATTTGGAGATCAAGGAGTGTAGCCGATGTGCAAGGACGCTCAGAAGGGGAACATGTAGTACAATACGCACCTGAAAAGGGGGGTGAAAAGAAAGGAAAATATTTGGATATGAAAAGTAGTCCGGGTTGGGGGACACACGTGTGAATAATTGCACAGTTTTAATTTTTAATTATTTAATTTTATTTAGTTAATTAGTTGGCATTAATTTTGCTGACACTAGATTAGATCTAGGATCTAACGCCGCGAGCTACTGTAGTGACTCCGGCGGGGCGATATATACCTTAGCCCTCTGACCACCAAGTCAGTAAAGGTAACCCGAGTTGCCAGAGTTGAATATCGCCTTGGTCGAAGTCCGTCTTTCCCAAGACGCTCCCTTTTACCACAGATTACGTTATCCTTTGCGTTCGGGGGTTCCCTTTTTCTTTTTCCTTTATTTCCCTATTCATTTCTACCTCTATTTCTATTTTTCCCCTAATTGTGTTCGTTCCACTGGAGTTGGTTGCGACCGATCCGGTGTAGGTGTTTTAGCCATCGGACAACACGTTGTGTAACGCTGCTACTGTTTCAAGTTCTGTCGGAAGGCTGTTGCAACGACGCCTCCGTCGAAGGTCTTACTGTATAAGACAAAGTTGGTACCACCTATCGCGATTGCGATCGCGCTGGTGAGGGTGTTTTTAGCCATCGGACAACACGTCGGTAGTAGCGCTGCTACACGGTTACGATCCCGTCGGGTAGTGCTGAGCAAACCCCCGTCGAAGACCTGGAATTATACCCAAGGTGCTGAAGACGCTCGTCGAGCATTGGCCTTACAACCCAGCGAACCGCGGTTACATGTAGACAAGCCCAACCCGCACTCGCCGAGCGCTCAAGTCATCGCAAGTCTCTACCACCATTTTCCTCCCGGGCCGGGCATCTTTTAACCCCCCCCCGTCGGAGTTGAGCTACCGTGGGCCGCAAGCCCACACAAGGGGAAAGGGAGTCTCGAACGCTCCGTAGCGCGTGCCATCGGCAGTGGTTGTTGCTGTTGTTGTTTTTCGTCTTTTTGTTTGACCGTCGGACTGTGTCCACGGCCTGCCAAGCACATTGCACTACACTAGTATTCCTATGGGTCCATATATGGATCCATAGGTGATTTGGCCAAAAATAGAAAAACCTCTAAAAGGCCCTATGGTTCCATCTATGGAACCATAGACCCGTGAAACACCTCTCATTTCGTGCCTCTTGTACTGTAAATCCCTAACGTAAGTATAAATATCTCGATCTGACTTTGTAAGGTATCTCGCGTGGAGTCTCTGGAATGTTCAATATCCAAAATCGGCCAACTGCTCAGGGTGCCACAGTCTGCCCTCGACACACCTCGTTTGGCATGCTCCCGGCCTCAGAAAAATGGCTACTGTGACAACAGACACACCTGAAGCCACTTCATCCACGGCTATTCAAGGACCCACGACAGGACGGGGCAGGGCGCGCGGACGGCCACGCTGTACAGGCCGAGGACGGGTTCGCGGTAGGGGTAGAGAACGTGACCGAGGCGCAAGAACAACGCCGACAAGGAGCCAGCCCTCAACAGCTGGGCGAAGGGAGGATCCTTCTCATGGGTGGAGGATATGGAATGAGAATGCCGCCACAGTGATGATGGAAGATGTATTTGTTGAGAAAGTAATCGGGGAAAGAGCAAGACTATTTTGTGTGTCTGCTTTAGAGCGTATAGATGTTGAGCGCACGGTTAGGGACCTACCCGACTCACGGACTGGATTCTTCCTTCTGTCCGAACTGGCGAAAAGACGAAAGAAAAAGAGAATATTGTTCTTTAATAGTGAGGATGGGAAGAGATTGCGATTGTCCGTGCGAGATCATACGCTGAAACAACAGGTGACACAGCAGTACTGTGCCCTCTGTGGCATGCATCGCGCCTCTGGAGAATCACAAGTGTGGCGAAGGCACCGAACCACTTATAAATGTGTACAATGTGATGTACATCTTTGCGTGCGCATCTACCCTGGGTTGCGAAAAAGTTGCACAGAGCTGTGACATTCAGGTACAGAGCTGAAGCCTCGAAGCACTCCCAAACCTGTTTCCCATACTTCCACAACCATAAGCGAACATCTACCGGCTGAACAAGGATAACCATAAAGCTACAAGGCAATTGAAAGAAAACCATAGTGGTGTCGGGATCAATGCATAACGTGCGCAAGATTAAGGCCCAGTAAATACTTAATTTCTGTACTTTTCCATGGATCCATATATGGAACCATTGACTGCAATCGCTTATAGCGCGCACGGATTCCGCCTAACTTTCATCCTCTAGATGGTTCGGTTTACTTTGAGCAACGAGCTTCAACTTTTGACATCTTGTTCTACGTTAGGAGGAGAAGGGGTAAGCAGAGAGGCATCCGAAAATACCTTTTTTCTGATGTAGTACGTGCTGTTGAAGTACTGTGTTCCATATATGGAACAATACAAAGGAATAATAGGGATATATAGCTTCTCTGGATGATATATGCGTATCTAATGAACTCAAGAAACAAGCCAAACATTTAGAGACCCGATATGAACTTTCTCAAAAAATGAGGAAGACTAAGGTTCCTTTTCTGTATCGTGGGTATCCTATGATTTCTTAGAGTTGCAGAAGAGACCTAATGTATAATACCTCTCATCCGCAGATACGGTCTCAGTGCGTTCCAGATCATGTGAGGTAGTCGGCATCAATTCTGATGAATGGAGGAGATCAAAACTCTAACTTATTGGATAGGGCCATTGACTACTGGTCCGATTACACAGAATCCAATCTACCTTTGCAGTCACTACAGTACAGTGCTAACGTGTTACTTGATCCTTTCGTAGAACCAGACAGGAATAGTTTAGGTGTACAACTGTATCCTAAACAACGCCAATAGCCATTAGCAATGGACCCTCACGCAGTAAGGGCGGAGCTCTACTCCAACAGGCCCCCTCGTGATAATGCACGAATCACGTCAAGCTTCTCTCGGTGTTTATAAAAGACGCTCCCACTAAAATCTTTGTACAAGAATCGGCGAGGGTCTCTTCTGACAGTGTGTAAAGGACTTGACTGTTTCCATTCTCGACTGATTCCTTCACAAATGCGTACCAAAATCCCACATGCTTCACGTTTCTTATACCTTGCACTTGAGATGTCCAGCTAATGGTTCCAAGATTGTCCTGATTCAATCAGGACAATCTTGGAACCATCAAGGTTAAAGGACCAACAACTCTCAAGTTGAGAGTTGTTGGTCCTTTAACCTTGATGCCTAACTTCTGTAAGACCTGGCGACAGCAATGCACCGCTTTTGTGCACTCGGAAAGGGCATAAAATTTTGCTTCAGCCGTTGATATTACCACGTATGGTTTTAGCTTCGAGCTCCATAACACAGGATTCCCTCCGATGATAATCACAATTCGGGACCTTGAGCGCCTTTTGTCTTGATCGCGGGCCCAATAAACATCACTCCATGCTTCCAATGTCGTGGTTGAGTTGTTCCCATATATGAGCCCATAGTCCGTAGTACCTTTCCGGTAGCGGAGGACATCTTTCATTGCTTTCAATTGTCGTGGAGCTGGTGCAGATTGAAATTTACCCAACATCTAAACTGCGGTCGAGAGGTCTGGTCTGGTTCTGGAACTGATATGCAAAAGTGAGCCGAGTACACTACTGTACAGAACTCTCTGCATTTCTTTATGTTCTTTCGGCGTTGAAGACACTCGTGGTTCATAGAGAACATGGGATGATGGCATGGGTGATGAGCGTGGTTTGCTTTCCATCATGTTCGTTTCGGCAAGTAGCTCTTCAATCAACGACTTCTGATTCATCAACACATCTCCATTCCCTTTATCACTTATTGAGACACCACGAAGATGAGTGAGATTGCCAAGGTCTGTAATTTTGAAATTCTCCCTGATATCTTCCTTCACCCAACCAATCAACTTTGCATCGCCAAATAGACCGAGGTCATCCACATATGCTAGCAGCACAACCCTTTTCGTCCCCTTTTCCAACAGGAACAACATTCATTGCAGGACAATGCACGAAAAAGAACAGTTTTTAGGGCGGAGCGAAAGTGTCTGGTACCAAAGCTTGGGCGCTTCACGCAAGCCGTACAAAGATTTCCTCAATTTCACAAACTGCCCATTTTCTCGATTTACTCCATCAATGTTCGGTAACTTCAGATAAATTATGTCCTCCTCAGCGAGAGAAGTATAAAGAAAGGCACAATTCAAAGCCACGTGTTGAAGATCCCAGTCTAACGCCGTTGACAATGAGAGTAGGATTCGAACGAGATCTAAACATGCGACAGGGGCATAGCGACCTTCGTACGCCCATCCTTCAGCTGCCCGTACGTTTCCCCTGGAAACCAATATTGCTTTCAGACTCGCAGGTTGTCCACTTTGGACAGCCTGAAAGGCAGATGTCAAAAAATGTGCTTCTGGAGATGCAAGAGCATCCTCTAGTGCGGGCTAATCTGTAGTACTGAGAACTGAAGGGATTGCCGCGTTGTTGCGAGGCCTGAGATTGTATCCTCATCAACTACAGTGAGAAGGTATTCGTAGCCCTCTCGCGGCTGTGGATTAATTCTGCCGACAATATCCGCATGAATATATCCCGGGGAGTTAGCTTCGGTTAGACTCCCACGAAAGGAGTGTCGAAAAATGCCTTTAGCGAAAGGGTCGGAATCATTCTTGTTGACGATAACCGGTGAAATGATGCCTTTTTGGATCAGATTTTGCATGTCTTTCAGCTTTGCTAAGTGACCGAGTCGAGAGTGCTGCAACTTGTTGGTATCTGTTGCAGCATCATTAGAGCCCGTTTCCAATTCTGTTGTAGACCCGGAGTCGTTTTCCAAGTACCTATTGACGACAAAAACATTCTGCACGTCAATCACTTCCGTGTCCCTTACTCCATCCCTCCAAATGTCAGAGTCATACTCTGAGTCCTCGGAGCCGCTGTCGCCGTCGTTACTCACCAAATCTGGAACATCATCTTCTGATTTAGATGAGGAATCAGTGCAGGCCACATCTGCAGGATTTGAAAAGAAAGAGATGTACTTGCGCACACTTGCCAGAATAGACCGCGGTAGTTCTGAAATTCCTTGCTGGCAGCCAAATCTGGCAGGTACCTTTTCCCTTGTAATTGAGTCATCGTTAATCTTCTTCACTGCAGCAGTCACACCATGAAGTTCCTGCGCTTGAATAGATGCAATCACTAGCGTGATTGAGAGTTCCCGTGGCACTGCCATGTTATCCCTTCCAGCTGTTCTAAAAAAGGAGCCATCTGATCGACATGAGTCCCCATATTTTTCTGGATGGAGTTATAGCGAATGGTATTCAGCTCAGTCATTTTAGAGATGCAGGTGGCGTCAGACTCGGAATTATACCGCTCTTCAAGTTTGTGCAACATCTCAAAATGCTTACAAATGCTCTAACTTACACCCTGCAGAGCATTTTTGGAGAATAACAAAACAACAATGGTGCTTCCTTGCTTCTGATCCGCCACAGACTTTGCTTTTTTATTTGCGTATGTACGCGGTTTCTTTTCAAAATGAAACACCCTCTCGATACTCTTGTTGTCACAAGCAGCATACTTACGGATACTCCTAGACGGTAGTCGTCTTTTTCTTCTAACTGTTTTATTCAGATCTCTTCAGACGTATCAGACATACTGGATCGTCTAAAGGTTTTTCTGGAATCTTGCCAGACAACGCTACAGGCGCTCAGACTTGAAGTCTGAGCTGATTTCTAAGATATAAAGGACAGATGTGACAAGGCAATTCAAACAGAGACAGAAATTCTTTGGTTAAGTTCAATGTGGTGCGCCTAGCGCATGGGCCCATAACCTTTCTAACAAAAGGAGGAAGACTAAGGTTCGTGTTTTGTATTGTGGGTAACCTTTTAGTTCTTAGAGTTGCTGAAGAGACCTAATTTATGCAGTACCCTCGCGATAACTGCAAGTCCCGATAACTGCAATTACCCGATAAATGGAACGGCAAGTGCGGAACCATCTCCGGAGTCACTCAAGAATTACTAAAAACTAGGACCGTTTCAGATCTGATAACTGCAACGTTTGTAACATACCTCCAGAGCGTTATATGGGCTGTTTTGAAGAGGTTACAAAACTTTCAGTCCTCGATCAGGCGACAGATGGTCGACGGCCAAAGGTAGTCAAAATATAGATATGTTTTTCAAATAAAATTAATCAGAATATGACTGGAACTAGTCAAAGTATGAAGTATTAGTCTGTCTACCTCGGAACATTGTTCTATTCGCATATGGTTAAATTCCTGTAATACGCATTGCGACTATAGCGAACGTAACTGCCATGTCACGGCTCCTGTCGGCTCCTGTCAAAAGGTAATTTAGCCTATTCCACACACAAATTCGGGGCGAGGGCTAAAACAGGTTCAACTTTTCGGCCTAGCTTCTACAAATATAGAAAAATAGTATCTGTTGTTGCGGGAATAAAGGCGACAGACTTAAAATTTAACGTCCTTCTCTTACAGCTTGTTTGCTGTAATATCGAACACAAAAGTTTACATCGAACACGCACAGAAACGACGAGGACTCTAGCCGCGACCTACTCGCATGTATACCCTCCACTACTACTACTATTTACTACGTTGGTCCTCGTCTCGCCTGGAGGGCAGTTCGTCGCCGGCGACACGCATCTTTCATATAGCTCCTTCAACCCCCTCGGACAAGCGACACACTTCGTTCGCCTCGCATTCGTCAGTTGCCCATCGGGACAAGAACGACATTGGCCGGCATGTGTCCCTGAACGCGGCGCAATAGAGCCTTCAAAGCATTGCTGACACGTAGGAGGGTCGAAGGGTCGCGGTGAAGAAGTGCCTGGCGGACAGATGCGACAGCCGCCGCTTCCGTTTGGGACCCATCCTGGAATACAACGACATCCTTCTCGATCACCGGCAGACCCGCGTGGGCAAGGCCTACAAGTTTTGGCTTTTCCTCCATCGCTTTCATGATTTCGAGGACAAGCTTCGCATATCTGCAGCTCGGGGTTGAACTTTTGCTGTTTGTTACACACGGCGCACGAAGAACCTGAGGCAATCGAGCTCGGGTCCCCGGCGCAGCTCGTGCAAGGCCCAGTCTCTCCGTCCTGCTTGAATGTTCCCGAAGCGCAGCGAACGCAGCGGGTAGCATTGATCTCCCGGTTGCCAACAAATCCTGCAGGACACGGGCGGCAGCCGCTGGTTCGTAGCACTGGGCCTTCTTCAAATTCATTGGAGGCATAATTCGGATCGTACACAGCAAACGCTCGGCATCTTTCGCATGGTCCGCCTGGGCACTTGGTGCAGCGTGTCGAACCCTCGTTAGAGTTGGACCCAAACGGGCACTCGCGACACTTGTGAGAATTTGGCCTACGCGCAAAATAGGTCCTCGGACAAATAATGCAGAAAGGTTGAGGCTCGACTGTGTAGCAAAGAAAATGGGAGCACACTTGGCAGAGGCCGCCCGCAACCTGCGCGAAGAGTGGACAGGTGCTTATTTGACTTCCCGCCGGACAGACAATACAATGGGATGAATAAGGCGCAGAGCCTGTTCCGCGAGGACAACGTTTGCAGGCCGAGAGGGAAGTTCCACCGGCTCTACTGTTGAACGTGTTTTTCGGACAGGGAAGACAGATATCGCGCCCGGGGCCGCCTTTGAACGGGTAGTAGGTACCAGGGGGGCACAGGGTGCAGGTCGTTCGTCCGCTGTTGTATTGGTATGTACCAGGCGGACAGGGATCGCAGGTAATCCCATTGAAGAAAGTACCAGGGACGCAATCTGTGCGGTTGATGGCGTTGCTAGTTGAGAAGAGAAAGAGGAGCAACGTGATGTGAGACGTAATCAGGAAGCACATGGTGGGAGAAAAACAGAAAGGAGAGGAGATGATTTCTCGAGGCTGGCTGGAATTGGAAATGAGTTGAGTTTCAGTGGGGACAATGTGCTTATGAATGAAAGATCGGTCGAATTCGAAGGACGAATGTGGGTGTTATTGACGAGATGTGAGTGCAAATCAGTAGAGCCGTAGTAGTAAAACAGTCGCTTTTCATACCTGCGTGGCAGTCGAAGTGCCTTGTCACTTAATCCGGACGGAGATCGGGATGATACTGGGAACAGGTACGGGAAGGCTTAGACGCTCAGCACTTGAAGGATACTGGTTACATATAAAGACTTCAAGAAGTGTAAACGACAACGCCAAATGTGAAATACGAATGCTATTTACCAACGCATGCATAGCCATGTGCATGCATGTATAATCGAGATTGTTCAGAATCCTATGGGCGCCGCTTGCTTCCTTTCAGCGCAAAAGCACGGCATGTTAATGTGGAAAAATGCAAGGAAAAGAACCAGTAGACAAATATCCCAACCGGTATATCAGAACGAAGCGATGCAGTGCTTGGAACGCAAAAACGTACTGGAGTTGGGCGATATCGATTTTCGTCTTTTTGTATGAGCATCGGAGATATATCTCTACGAGAGAAAAAAGGAGCTATCATGACTAGTACTCAATAACAGACGGCGTCATTGGTCCTCGCCAACGAAAAATGTTTAATCTTCCAATGGGGGAGGCGGAAAGAGATACCTGAATATCTAATGCGGTGCAATAGGATGTGAAAGCGAGCGTCGTACATTCTTCTCGCGGCTTTCATATCCAGGCATGCTTTGCCTTGCTCTCACATTTGGCGGGTGGACCCTGGCTTTTAGACTACTACTCGAAACGAGTTACGAGATAAAGATGGTAGCCCTTGTACAGTACAGGTATACGACCGCGATGACGAGTCATTCTGGTCTAAGGGCATAATCTACATGTTCTTCGATATATTCAAAATACATCCCAGCGAACGCGTAATCACAGGAATCGGTTACAGTACCCTTACATACGGTACCCTTGGTACAGTATACGGAGTGTTATTTCCTCGATGCACCCAGTGGGTGCATTCAGGAAATAACACTCTGCCACTTCGCCACTTCTCACCCAATCAGAGGTCGTGAAAAGTGGCGAACATTCGCCACATTCGGCATTCATCGTCCTCGCCTCGCTGTTGCTGCTCTCGCAGCGTCTACAGCCGCATTTGTCGCGGCTCTGGCGACTCTCACAATTTTAAAGGCTCCTCGCCGAAAAAGAAGGTCACGAACGGCACCAAAATACAAACGGGCTGCCCTCCTTCGCCCAGAGCGTCATGTGCAAACGAACGCCATGACATCCTGGAATGCCATTTTATCATGTGGCAGTGATGATGACTTTTTGGTATCTCGCAACTTTACAAAAGAATTGTTCCTCCATAAACTGCTGGGTGTATGCTCACGCCAATTGCTTCGAGTTTTCTCGCGGCCCGTCATACGTAATCCCTACGGACTGCATCCACCTGATTATTTTCATTTTTCCAACGTCAGGTTGGAAGGGCAATGGCAGACTACCTCCAGCGCACTTGTTGACGTTGCGCTTCGCAGATCCCATGAATTTCCAGCTGCGGCGCAGAGTCTATGCCACGGTACTTGTATTGATGGAAATGTACTGTTTGCCATAGTATTCGAGGAGAGTTTGAATGGCACAGTGCTTATTAACTATTACTCATCTCATTCATATCCTATCTGTACATATAATTGGCGTACAACAGGTCTGTTTTATCCCGCTGTGAGTGTCTCTCGCACATCGCTCGTCGATTAAATGATTGAATCGTGTAGCATGGCAGTATTGTGTGACATGGCCGTGGGAAGATACCTGATACGAGTGAGATTGATGAGGTCGGAAGAAGATAGGAAATTAGGAAATGCAGACACTAGAGAACGACCATGAAAAGCGCATTTGACAGTTACATGCAGATATAGCGACTAATTAAGTTAGTATCTTGCCATGTCTACAACTCGTGCCTCTGGGAACGTGCCGCGGGATGGTCGGTCGGTTCTCGTACCACCTGGCCATTGAGTGGTAGCGACGGGAAGGAAAGGAATAATATACAAGAGGATCCAGACGGAGAGGGGCCCTCCAATCATGACAAAAGGTGCATGTATCAACGACAAAGTCAACCACAAACATGTCGATAGTAGCCCCTTGTATCTCCCTCGCCACTCGAATGATATGAGTCCCCCCTGTCACTCGATAGATAGTAATATCGCACCAATTCTCGACTATTACGAGACTTGATTAGTTTTCTCTCCATCGCCCATGGATTCCGCCGAACATACAGTATTTTTTATTCCAGATAGCAATTCTAGAGAACTTTATCATTGCGGTGCCTGCACGAGAAAATGTGAAGGGAGAGTGAAGTTCTCTGCCTCCTCTTTATTGTATGAAGATCTGTCTTCGTCTTAAGTACACGAGGGAGAGAGAAAAAGGATAAACTAAAAACCATAGCCGTAATGATGCCTAAAATGGCAACTGGCAAGATGGCATGCCTGTAGGGAAATGTTGCCTAAAATGGGAACAGGTAGGTGGTGGCAAAGTGCCACTATAGTCCCCTCTTCCAAGAAGCAGCTTTGCTTTCACGAGCTGCTGCTGCTAGTTCCTGATTTGCAAAGCTTTGAAGGAACTGCTCGAGCATCTCTGGGATATCCTCTCGTATGGTTACAAAAGGGTCCCACGTTGGCTGCTCATGTGTAAAGCCCCTCCATTTGCAGTTGACTTCGAACTGCTTCGTCTCGGCGTTGAAGCGTAAACCTAGAATTTTCGTCACTGTATTGCAGTGCGGGTCGTTGTGATCTATTGTGTCCAAAAGGATTTCAGATAACTCGAGTGTAGAGTCGGCATAGAACTTCAGACGACTAACATGAACCAAAGCACGCGAGGCATCCAGCAGATCCTTGACTTCGTACACCAGAGCGGACTCACAGCGTACAACACGGCGAGGACCTTTCCAGCGTACTCTGAGCTTGTTACCCGACTTACCCTCAGAGTCGGCGACAAGAACAAAGTCGCCGACATCGAAATTGACTTCGCGAACACCCGTGCGTTTGTCACCCGTGCGTTTGTTGTGACTTTTAAGTGCTTGTTGACGCTTGCGGGTCCTTGTTTCAGAAACATTACGATGAAGTTTGTCTAGGGCTTTGATCAAGGAATCAGGGTCTCCTGTAAGACAGCATGGACGGGCATGTGTGGACATGTATGGACGTCGGCCTGCACCTGATCGGTCTATACAATACTTTCCTTAACAGTATGATGGCGCACACAATGTTAAAATAATAGCTTCCATCACTACCAACGTGCCATGCAAAACAAAATCATTGGCTATCGCTACTGGATAAGTGTGAATGAATTCAATCTAGATCCAATTTTGCACATATCGAAATTCAGTTTAATCATTTTATTGATGCTCCCAAATGCCACTATATTTGAAAAACGGCGGGAGCCTGGCATCCGAAGGAGATGCAATTCGTATCTCAACAGCACCCACCCAGAACCCAACATACCGCGGCCTGCCCTACCAACTCCTCGCTCCCTTCGCTTTCCGATCCCCATCACAATGACCACACAAGAGTCCCCCCTCATTCTCCGTCGCAGTCCTCGTTTCCTTAGACCATGTCCCTCGCCTCCGCCATCTCCAAACGCCCAAACTATGCGCGTGCTGCAGTTTACGCACAGATCAGAGCAAGAATCTGCTCCTCGCTCCGCACATAATCCTGTCGATGGCTCTCAAAATAATTCGCCAATGGAGCCATTGGCAGGCGCTCCCGTTCTCTCAGTTGACCAGCGAGCAGCTAGTGAGGTCAGAGCCTCGAAAGCCGATGATAAGTGCGCGGCATTCTCTTTTTTCTCAAGCCTAAATGTCAAGCAACTAAGGGGCATATTGAAGGAACGGAGGTGAAAACAATCAGATAACAAGGGTACTCTCGTTGCTCCAGCTTTTCTACATTTACAAATTTTTACTTTATCTGGACGAACGATTTGTGCTGCTATGTTGTCGATCCCAGAAACGGTCAGATTCGAGTCTTGGCTTCAGCAGCGTGTGACACTCGACCTGCGATCTCCGCTCTACTTTGCCCGTGTTCCCGGCGATGCCGAGCTATTCGAGCTTTTGGAAGCCAAAGAAGTTGAAAAGTTCAAGAGAAAAAAGGAAACTCGGAGGAAGCAAGACAAAATGGGGATCAAGTTATGAGAAATGAAGATCACGGTGGAGAAGAATTGGACGAGACAAGTGGCAGTCATAGAGAGGCTAGTCCGGTTAGCGGATTGGGCACGTTTAGCATCAGCGAAATCGCTTGCCTATGCATCATCATGCGGGATGATGAAGGGGCGAAATGCGCCCTGGATGGGACAGGGCAGGAGCTAACAAGGAGTCCGCTGGATGCGGGGTTTACGAGATACTCATACTGGGGTGTTATAGAAGAGCGCTTTAACAATCCTAATTTGCGCCTTCATCTCAACATGGTTGGGAATGTCGACGAGGTATACTCTAAGGTGGCACCGCCTTGTCATCGGTCGGCTACATTATTAAAAGAAAATTTTCTGGATGCACGGAGGTCCTTCACGACGTGTGTGGAAAATTGGTCAAGGCCTGGACAAAACAACACCGGGAATTTTAAAAGTTACGCAGAGACTCGGGCGGGGGAGTTGACCGCGGAAGGGAAGCGGAATGTAGTCCTTTTTATCTGCACACAGAAAGGAACAAAAAATGAGGACACCCGGTTTGCGAATTTGTGCATGAGGGTGATCCCATTCGATAGGGGATGTGACGAGGGTGGCAGTCAGGGAACCAGCGGGATGTCGTGACGCGGAAATCGCAGGAGTATTAATCGGGGAGAGAATTTGTTTGAGCACTCGTGGAGGACCTATTGCGAAGCAGCAGTTGCGGAAAAGCGAGCGAAGGCCGCTGAACGAAAAGAGAAGGCGTTTAAAAAAAGGAAGACCGAGATAGAAAATTCGAGAATGCAGCAATTAAAGCAGCGCCAATGGTGTGTTGTGTTCATGGGAAACCTTTACAAGACTTTAAAAGCCCAGAGCCCAGGGATTGGACCCAGATGAGTCTTTTGAGGAGTGCGCAAAACTCCAAATGGAGGAGTTAAAAAAGGCGTTTTTAATGCCGCAGTCCCGACCCATGGGCATTCTTTGCAATGGGCGGCGGTCTGACGGGGGCGTGGTTCAGAACCCACCTGTTGTCAGCAGCAATTTGCAACAGGAAGAAGAGATTCCCCCGGCTGACTGTGAAGCGGCGATAGAAGAGGATGAGATACGCTTCAATAGGTCATGATAGGAGGATGAGGCGTTCCTTAAAGCCAGTAAAGACAGTGGCAAACACCGGCCCCATCGAAGGGGACGACGATAACCTGCCGGAGCTATAGTTTTCATATTTTGTGTCCCTGTACACTTCTTTGACGTTTTCCCAGGCCATTTCCTCACCTGCGGCAGGTCCGGTAGCAGCTGCTGCACTTGCGACCCCTCATAGAGCTGTCATTAACAACAAATATTGCCAGCACAACCCCTACAACCCCAAGGCACACCAACCCAATCGTACATCCAATATTACCTCCTTTCTGTTCCGAATCCTCGACACTCGCTGTCTGCAAGCCCGAAAGCTGTGGGCTCATCAGCATTCCGGTCCAAAGAATGTCTCTAATCCTTGGTCTTGAAGGGCGTATAAAATTCTTTGATACATCACGTAGTCCACGTAGGACCCTGCTGCCAAATCCAGAGACGCCGGTTTCATGTATGCCACGCCACCACTGCAAATATCACAGATACTCATTATAGCTCCGCTGCCTCCGCTGTTGCCGATGGCGATGGGCTGCCCGTTTCGTTCACGTTTCCAAACTCGTCGGGCTGAACAATCGTCACCAGCGAAAACTGTCCACTGCAAACAGCAAGTCCATCCTCAACTCGGGTGACGTACCATTGCCTCGCTTTCGATTGCCTCGCTTTCGATTGCGTATTCGCGGCACTGAAATTGATAAACTTCTGCAACACCCTCCCCGTCACCCCACAAGTATTCGTTATGTTCGGGCTGGCCATCTGAATTTGCATCGACACCCTTTGATAATTGTTTGTGTGGTTGAGCTCTCGCATGTCATGGACCAGGCCGTAATCCGCACACGGAAACAAGGGAACATAGTCTTCGTTCGACACCGGCAACCAGACTGCCACTCCCTCCGGCGTTCCTAGTATCTACGCTTCCGGAGATGATCCTGGGTCTTCTTCGTCAGTCGGTATCACAGGATTGGGAACGTCGACTTCAGATGACGGAGCAACGGGAGTCGGTGGGTCGGAAGATAAATCAGGCGAGTCGTCAACATCTGCAGGTCGGCTCGGAAAGACTGGTGAAGCCGAGATAGAAACCTGCGCTGCATCTGGTGATACACTCGGTCCTATTGGGTTGAAACTCGATGATGGAATAGATGTCCTCGTGAGTAGCATTGTGACCATACTTAACGTAGGTGTTTCTGTTATCGTGGGTAGTATGCTGTTGATACTCGAGGAAGGTCTCAATGTCTCTGTCGGTACGATTTCGGTTGCGCCTGGTAAAAGGTAAGATTCCCGGTTGCAAGGGTTTCGGAAACACTTGAAAAAGGGATCGGTGTTTGACTCGATAGGTTTTCATCGAAACTTGATGAAGGCGCTGGTTTTGGTGTTGGTGTTGGTATTAGTGTTGGTGTCCTGATCGGTGGGGCTTCATTGACACTTGATGAAGGAGTAGGCGTCCGTGTCGGCGAGAAGTCGTTCACACTTGATAGGGGCGTTGGGGTCTCGGTCGGTACAATTGCAACAACACCTGATGACGGCAGCGGTGTCCCAGTCGATGGCAGTAGTGGGCTACCAGTAAACAACGGTACCGGAGTCCAGCGCCAGTAGCAGGCTAAGCGCATCCATGACGAGCTTGAGACGCACGGCATCGCGCGTGGGGATCGCTGTGAGGTTGTACCGCTTGCTCTCGCCCAGTAGCAGATCCGTGAGCCGCACGAGGGCGTTGAGCCACACCGCGTCTAGGCCCTGCGAGTGGCGGCGCAGCGCAGCACCGTGTGCGGGGGGGCAATGTTTTTCTGCGTCGTGCAGCCGCGCAGTGTCACGCGCCGCAGCGGCCACGCCCGCCACGCCTCGCAGCGGCGGCGCCCGGCATGCAGATAGCAGCACGTGATGCGCGCGCCGGGTCGGCAGCGAGACGGCGAAAGCAATGTGTCAGGGGGTGGGCCACGGAGCCGTGTAGAAGAAGATGGTGCGTGGGAGCGACGGGCGTGGAGGATCGAAATATTTGCAATGAGATCGACAAGGATCTGTGTGTGGGGACCTGATAATAGCGGGCGTCGGCGGGCGTGTCGCTACGCGGTGTGAACGGGGTGTGAAGGATCTTATGTTACTGTTTCCTACTTTAGGCTGCTGGGCTACTGGAGTCCGTGATGCCTCCACAGCGCTGACACTTGTCGACTGCCTTGGTGTCTCTGGTGGCTCTCGCTGAGCAGAAGTAACACGGAGGCGCCGGATGCCGAAGCCGCAGGTATGGAAATCTCAAGGTTCGAAGGTGCGTCCCGTCGCACCTCCAGCTGTCGAGCTCGAACCCGGATTGGGGTTTGAAATCAACTTGTCCTGGGTACTAATGACGGTGTCGCCGACGGCACCACCTCCATGACGTTCGAAGTTGAAGAGATCGGGCTTGTTGGTGAAATTAATTCCCCAGATCTTCTTGACCCACGAGGTATCGCGCTAGTCGTCACCGTTTCTTCTAAAACTGTGACTGTCACAGTAGGGCTGACAAATGGCGATGCGATGGTCGTTGCTAATGATACCAAATTGCTAGGTACCAGAGGGGTAGCTAGGCCATCCAGACCATCCAGGCCATCCGATTATTCACGGGAAGGTAGCAGATCATCCCTATATTCAACAGTTACACTAGGAGCTGTAATCCATGGCTCTGTCGCAGAAGGAGACTCAAATACTCCCTCAAACCCACGCGGGCTGCGTTCTGGCATCACCTCAGGCGAAACCGTCATTTCAAAAACTTCAGGACTCACATCATTCGTGAGCTCTGCTTACGCTCCCGGGCGCGGTGATCTTGGTAACGCTACGCTGGCGAGGCTTCGCTGTCGGACTCACTGTGAGTGAAGGCCTAAAGCTGCTGCTTGGAGATAACGTCGGCAAAAGCAAAGGAGCGACCGGAGACACTTGTGTACGGTTGCGTTCCTGTTGCAATGATTGGACTCGGTCTTGGTAGTGCCGTATCCACTACAAGCGGCGATGCCAAGCCCTCACCACAGAAAGGGGCCATGTCCGTCGGCTCGATCTCCGTAGGTTCATCAGACAGTGGCTTCTCATCTCGGCCGCCGCCGTTGTCCAAACTCGAGGCCTCAGCACTCGCTCCAGTGCATTCTTCGGCCTCTCTTTCTTCAGGACGAGGATTCCTGGACTGCTGAGGGCTTGCCTCCAACATACCTGGTAGGGATGCCATCATCAGTTCGGTTGTAGCCGAAGCATCCATTCCGCCATCCATAGACACAGCAGGACTGCCCATGCCTTCCGTATCACTCGATTCAGCACCACGCGATGCTTCCACTTCGTCCATCGGAACGTCTATCGGAAACGGTAGTTCCGACGGTTGCGGTTCGAAAGAAGCGTCCAGACTGCTTATCCCACCAGGCATGCATTCTTGTGACACTCTCGGTTCCTTTGATGGTCGCCGACTTGCTTCGATTCTTGGAGTCCCCTCTCCAATGATTTCTTCTCTGTCTCCATCAGATTCCGGTCTTCCGTTTCCGCTCGCTCCTGCAACTGAAGGCGAAACTACCACAACAGAACCTTGCGATATCTCCGGGAGTGCTATTGCTCCCCATCTCAAATGCAAAGCTTTCTGTATTCATGGAAGCCGACAGTGATATCGGACATTCTTCGGGTAGCAACGACGGCATGGGCGATGGCATGGGCGATGGCATGGACGATGGCATGGACGATTCCACAGGCCCGAACACCCCCCCTGAAATCACCCCAGTTGAAGATGGAAACTCTTCAGAAGCAGCCGTTGTTGTTGTCTTCGAAACGGACACAGTCGGAAGAACCGATGCCTCTACTACCGTTGAAGGTTTTGCTGAAACCATCACACCTCCACTCCAGACATTTTCCACCCCCGTCTCAGCGGGCGCAGTAGTAATCGGCAAACCCACTTGGGCTGTCCGAGATGTCATAGCTGAAGAATAAAACTGGAATCCTCGATGGTGCGGGTTCCAAGAGCGATTCTGCAGACGGTGCGACACTCATGTCCACCATTTCGAAATCCAATTCAACAGAGGTGGCGGGAGGTTGCACTGCCGATGATGACGATGATCCAAGCGGTGATGGCGTAGCAGAAAAAAATCACGAGCAACGCCGTGGGCATCACATTCCCAGGCAACAACTGTGACGGGGCTAAGCCTTCATCGGAAGTCTCAGGTTCAATTCCAGGAGCGGGATTCGCAACCGGAGAAATCAGCCGCACGGAGCGGAACGGTGCGGCCGAGATGAGGGGTACCAACATATTTCCCGAAGACGCTGCACTCACGGAAGGACCCGTAGCACTAGGCGACAGCGTACACGAGATCAATGGCACGAAGATGCTCCCCGTCACCTGCGGGCTCACCGATACATGCGAGCCAGAAGATGTCGATGAAGTGGCGGAAATCAGGGGCAGCAGCATACTGCTCGAAGCTTGAGGACTGACAGAAGAACCAAACCCCGGAGAGACCGACGGCGTCTCTAAAGTAACCGGCAACAGAACACTTGCACTTGCCACCGCGCTTGCTGACGGCGAGCTGGTACCTGAGCTGATGGTGGCACTACCAACCGGTACCTGATTTGCTCTGATAGATGCAGGAGCACTCACGCTTGGTACAGCGCTCTCACTCGGACTCGGTAGTGAAGATGTAACGATAGGCGGCAGCGCGGAATCATCACACACAAGAGGGTCTGCATCGATTCCATCATTAATGACGCCTCTGATGTCGACATGTTAATTTGACAGGACCTGTACTACGTTGGCGCGATCCTCGCACACAGTGCTAGCGGCGTCCGATTTTCTGACTGACAGCGCCCGAGCCATGAAACACTGTGGTGATGAGACGATGACTCCGTTTATCTTCCTATCTCTCACTTGCACGCTTAAGGCTAGTCGCCGCTCGCCGTCGTCTGTTCGTGGCTGTGATGCGTGTACTACGTGTATGGTCATCACCACTTGGTGAGCGCTACTGCGACTGCGCTGTTATGGTTATCATCACACTCCCCCCGTCGCTGTAGCGCGATCCTTTGGTTGGTGCGGGGATGGGGGGTTGCATACTTGTAGCTTTTTTGTTAACTGTGTGAATTGTTTCGGTGTTAGCGGCTTTGTTAATATATCTGCGAGCATGTCTTGTGACTGAATGTGGCGTATGCTTATCGCCTTTGCTCTGGTTTGGTGGGTGAGGTTGTGGTGTCTGATGTCAATGAACTTTCTGCGATTTGTTGGTCCACTGTTCTTTGCGACTCGTATTGCAGATTGGTTGTCTATGTGGAAGGGTGTGGCGTCTTGGGACAGCATGCAGATGTCTTTGAGTAGACGTCTGATCCATGTCGTTTGCTGTGCTGCCGATGTTGCAGCAATGTATTCTGCTTCGCATGTCGATAATGCTGTGATGGATTGCTTGATAGAGCCCCAACACACAGGTGTCCCATTGTACATGTGGATCATTCCTGATATGGATTTGCGGTCTGTGACGTCTGTTGCGAAGTCCGCATCGCTATACGTTTCGAGGAGGTTTGGAATACAGCGCAGGTCCATTTTGTGTTTTCCTGCTGCGAATATGAGTCCATGCGTCTGCGTGTGTTTCATATATCTGATCAGACGCTTGAGGGCATTCCAGTGCCTTGTCGTGGGGTTTTTTGCGGCTACTGGAAATCGGTTTGCGACAAAGTATATGTCTGGTCGCGTTGAGTCTGCGATGTATCTGATGTCACCGAGCAGCTGTTGATACGTTTTGGTGACATGTGGCATTGGTTCGTCTTCGGGGACAGAGCCATGCAATTTTGTGTTGTCGTTGTATGGCATTGGTTTGCTATTGCATTCGCCCATTTCCGCCTTGTTGACGACGTACTGTATCGCCGCTGGTTGTGAGGCATGTATTGAGCCGTTCTTGAGTCTCTTGACTGTCCAGCCTAGTAGTTGGCTTGGTTCGCCCAGCTGCTTGATGTTGTATGCAGTGTCCAAGATGGCTGCGAACTGGGTCTGTAAGTTTTTGGACGTACTTATGATGGTAAATTCATCCATGCTGATAGAGAGAATTATGGTGTGGTCATTTTCTCGTCTGTGAAAGAGGCACATGTCCGCCTCTGATTGGTTGAATCTGTGCTTTTTAAAGAGTTTGAATACAGCAGTGAGGTAGGTATGTCCTGCTCCCGGTGTGCCGTATATATTCTTGTTCAGCCTGCCCGCTGTGTGTGCGTGTGTGTATGTTCCATCGAACCTTGGGCGCTGTCGTACATACACTTGCTCGCTGCCGGAGTGGTCAAACTTTTCATGTAGGTACGCTGCTTTATGTCAATGTGCGCGATGTTCATATCAAATGCTGCGGCAATGGCAAATAGGAGTCTGACCGTGGTTTTGTCCGCCATATAGGTCGTCGTTTTTTTCAGGGTTGAAGTGGACGTTGGGGATCATCTCGTCTCCTCTTGCTGAGCACCTTGCTTTTCGCTCCATGATCTCGCCTTTCTCATTTCTTTTGTAGCGGTACCCCATTGTTAGCGGTATGGGTTTGGTTTTTTGGGGGATTTTGTGAGGGGGGAGCCATGTGATAACCTTGTTTTGGTCTAGGTTATCGAGCTCTTTGTTGTGCGCTCGCGCCCCCTGTGCTGCATCAGGGTAATTTTTGGCTTGGCCATGGTGCATTGGGGAGGAGGTTGTGTTGGTTATTTGGGCGGGGGTTGGCTTGGGCGTGAATGCCTTGAATACCACATGAACGTTGTTGTGGGGGTCACGGTCTCGATCGTAGACATTGAAGTCCACTGTCCGCACACGTCGTGTTTTGCTGTCTGCCTTGTTCATGACCACGATGTGTTTTTGGTCGGTTGCGTAGAGGTACCGGACGGGGATGGCTCTGTGTTGCAGCTTGTGCATTTTTGTCTTTCCCTTGATGTTGGGAATATGTCCCAGTTGCCCAAATATTAGGTATTGTGATACTTGCGGCGTGTATCCGTGCCATGCTGTGGTTGGGATTTGTCCTGTGCCGAGGTGAAGCGTGTTATTGTACTTGAATGCGGCGTCCTTGATTGCATCTTCCCAGTGGTCTGTGGGGAGTGTACTGTGGTGTAATGCCGCTCGTGCTGCGTTAAGTATGGTTCTGTTTATTCTTCGGCAATACCGTTTTCCGGGGGTGAATACGGCACAGTGGTTGTGTGTTGTACCCCATTGTTGTGGTATACGGTTTGCGTCGTGCTTGATAGATACTCTTTTGCATTGTTTGTTTGGACTCTCCGTGGTTTGTGGGTTTTGCTTTTGTTGATGTGTTGCAGTACGTTGTTCAGTTGTTCTGCAGTTTCGTCCCTGGTTTTTAGGAAGGTGATTATTAGGTATCGTGAGTTTGTGTCAATCACTGTCATAAAGTATTTGTTTCCTTGCCTTGACGGGGTGGGGAAAGGACCGCATATGTCACTGCTGAGTGCCTCGCCGGTCTTGTAGTTGTGTCGTCTGCGCTGGTGTTTGGCTGGCTGGAGTTTTGCTGCTGCGCGGCTTGTGCATGTGATTTTCGGGGGCGGGTTTGCAAGTGATGCTGGGAGGTTGGGAATCATTTTTCTCTTTTCCATTTGTTGTATGGTTGATGGGCGAACATGATTGAATACCATGTGCCAATGGTGGTGTTCATGTTGCGTGCGCGTATTGACAGTGTCAGGGATTTTTTGGGCAGGGTTGTGCTGCTGGTGCATGGGGGCAATGTTTTTATGTGCTTTCGGAGTTTGCAATCTGGGCAGCGATTTGGGGGCTTGTGATCCTCGCACTTTGGTGGTTGTGCCTGTGTGGGGTGTCTTGCGATTTTTTTTGTGTGGCTGCGGCAGCGCTCTTGCTGTTGTTGCGTGTGGCGTTGGTTTTGCCACGTTGAGGGTGTATAGTCCGCGGCGGAATTGGGCTGTCGCTACAACTTGTGGCGTTCTCTTGCGCATGTCGAGGACACATGCTGTGTTGGGGTAGAATATCACTGCTCCCCCTTGCTTGGCAATATCATGGACGGATAAGAGATTTTTCTTGATGTGCGGGTTTACGATGGAAGGTAGCTTAAGCATGTGCTTGCGTGTCGTCGGGATCTGGAGTATGCCGTGGTGTGTCGCGGGGGGGGGGGTTGTTGATGTGGCCGTGTTAGTGCAGACTTTGCGGGTTAGGGGTCGCATGCCATGGGTGGCTTTTCGGATGTGGGAGGGGTGTGCTCCTGAGTCAAGTGCAAATTGCCTACCGTCCGAGTCTTGGCAGTTTGTGTTCGGCTGTATGTCATACCTGTGACCATCCTCCGCCGAGTCCTCTTCGTGGGTCGCTGTGTGACCTTGGGTGTACTTTTTGTTCATGGCTCTTTGATTTGCACTGTGTGCCCCTTGTGTGTGCTGCTGCATGAATTGCGGGTACGGCAGCATGAAGGGTGCTGGTGCGGTTGGGTTCCAGTAGTGTCCCTGCCATTTTGCCCTTGCGCGCCCTCTTCCTCTGCTTGATCGTCCACGAGGGCGGCTTCCTTCCTGGTGTTGGAGACCGTGGGGTGTTTCTGTTTTTTGGGTGTCTTTTTCCACGCTGCGTGCGTGGACGGCTTTCAGGCGTTGGCCGATATTATGGATTGTGTTGGGCACTGTGTCCGTTTCGATCCACATGTCTTGGAGATTTTTGTATGTGGGGTGTGCGGACAGGCCTTGGATGATGAAATGGACTGTGAATGCTTCTCCCGTGTTGATGTTGGGGTACTGAGCTAGCTTCATCCTCGTTCGGATCGATCTATGCTTGGTCATGTATTCATCTAGTGTGGTGCTTTGTGTCAGCTTTGTGTTGTCTGCTTCTTGTTTTAGCAAGAGGTGAGCTGTGGTAGTCCTGTCTGTGAAATGTTCGGTGATGGCTTGGGTGAGTTCGAGTGGTGATACTCCCAGTTCCAGGTTGGCCGTTGCAGCAAAATCTGCAGGCAGAGAATTGGTGATGGCCATGCGCAATATTGCGCTTTGTTTCCTGTGTTTTCCGTACATTGGACTGTCTTGGTCTGGTGTGGTGTAGGCGGGGTTCAGGATGTTTTCCATGTCGTTGATTAACGCCATATCATTTATCGCTTGCTGCCATATGAGGAAATTTTCCCCGTTGGGCTGGAGGGTTGGCAGACGTCCGTGGAACCGGTTGTTAGTGGGATCTTCTTTTGGCATGGTTGGGGTGATCTCTACGCTTGTTGGCGGAGGGGGGTTCGGGTTGATCTCTACGCTCGGGGGCGGAGGGGGGCTCTTGACAAGTGGTGGAGGCGCTGGGTGCGGGCTCTCGACACTGCTACTTGGAGGCGTTGTGGGGTTTGCTGGGCAGTATTCCATGCTACCGGGTTGTGTGGCTTGTGCGGTTGGCTTGTGTCGTTGCCTGGATGAGCGTCGGGGTGGGTGCGCCGCGTTTTGTTGATCGTTCTTCAGTGGTTTTCGTGAAAAGTCCATAACCTGTGGTGATGAGACGATGACTCCGTTTATCTTCCTATCTCTCACTTGCTCGCTTAAGGCTAGTCGCCGCTCGCCGTCGTCTGTGCGTGGCTGTGATGCGTGTACTACGTGTATGGTTATCATCACAAACACCAACAACCAAACCGAAAACATCCACATACGCCACCGCTTTACCCTCGTCGCAAACCCCTCCTTTAATCCTACCGCATCCGTCTCCACAGCCGAGTGCTCTTCACCCATCTCGAAATACCGCTCCCGCCCCTCGTATCGAAACATCACCTCTCCATCGTCCCCTCCGTGCATTCCAAACCCATTCTCATCCCCATCATGCGGATAAAGCGCCATCCAGAATGCCTCCTCCCTCCCGCCTCACCGCTTCACAACCACCCGCCTATGTCCTCCAAATCTCTCCATCCGGTGCATTGCCCAGCCTCCTATCGTCCTCACGTTCACGTCCGCCTGCTCTGCGCGCTCGCTATGCAGTCGCTTCCATTCATGCATCGCTTCACCACCTAACGGATGGACGCGTAGCCTTGCCAAACACACAGCGATCGACATGCGATCAACACACACATTCACGTCGTTGTACGTCGCATGACGACATTTTCGGCTGTACGCAAAGCTGAATGCCGGCAAGGCTGGTGAGACCAACGGTAGTAGATCAAATAGAGACTGGGTTTGCCACTTGTCGCGAAATCAAATCCACATCCCTTCCGTCACTACTCGCCTGATTGGCCAGACGGTTGCACTTGATAAATTGGTCACATGCGTTCATGATCTACGCTGTAATGGTGCAGCGGTACTTCAGGCCGTTCTCTGCCTTTCTCCTTAACAATTTGAACCAACCTGTCCCGCTTTCTGGAACTAGAACCATTCCTGACAGGCAGAAGTGTTCCGTCGTGACTGCAGCAATCTCTCTCGTATCTGCCCTGAAACTCACGAGCCAATTGTCTTGATTCCTGGCACCACTGATTGATGTCAGCTTCTAAAACTTGTTTCTCGTAGTCTGTTAGCTGATGGGTCAACACAGAGCGCTCTCTGTCGTTTTCGAGCACAAAGTTGTGCAGCTTCATTAGCAAACAAATAAGGTCAGTGCTTTTGTTTACAGGAAACTCCAACCCACCACGTAATATCCTCCAACGGGCAACTAGCATGCCAAATGCCTGCTCGTGCATGCGCAAGGAGGATAGAAAAAATTAAAGTTGTCTTGGTCAGTGTCAGCACCTGATTTCGAAAATGGCGTGATTATGTGCTCTGTGCAGGAGTACGCCTCGTCTCCTACAATGTAGTAACAAGTGCCGAGGATGCCCTTGTCTATTTCCCGTTTCAGTCCTGAAACAGAAAAAGCGAGAGAATCGTGTGTTGAACCTGTACAAATTGCAGAACAAAAACGAAAAATATAGTCAGAGTCAACAAGAGCTTAAACCGGGATCGCATAAAAACCTTTCCGACAATAGAACATAGCAGGGTTTTCTTGAGGATCGGGCTTTTTAATTTTAACACAGATTCCGTCTACCGCACCAACGCAACCCGAAAGCGGATTCACAGATTTCCTTGAAGTTTGAAAGCGCTTTGCAATGGATCGCAAACCTGCGCTACTAGTAGGAACCCTTTCAAACGAAGCCGCGTCATCAGTGCCTCACACGTAGAATTGAATACTTCGTGCAAAGTACTTTCTGCCACTTAATAGGCAAGGACAAGGTCGAGGTAGCTTGCTCTGGCTAATATTCTTAAGGTGATTTGTATTGCAATGCGCCTGTCGGGCAGAGACCGCGGTCCGATGGTCCAGCAAAAACAACAACAGCAACAAAAAGAAGAAATGCCGATGGCGCAGCGCTACGGAGTGTCCGACTCTCCCTTCTCCGTTTAAACGAGCTTGCGACTCGTAGTAGCTCGGATCCCTGATGGGGGGGGGGCACAGAGAAATAGCCCGGCCCGGGATCGGTGTGGTAGAGACTTGCGAAGAGATCTGCTCGACGAGTGTCGGGTGGGGCGCGTACGTAGGTACCCCGGTTCCACTGGGTTGTAAGGCCAATGCTCGTTGAGCTTCTTCGACACCTTGTAACGCGACAAGGCCTTCGACGGGGGCGTCGCAACGCAGCCCGACGGGATGAAATGAAAGTAGCAGCGCTACGTCAACCGTGCCGCCCGATGGCTCGAAACACCTACACCGGTTCGGTCGCAACCGACACCGATGGTACCAACACTGGCTCGTAATACGACGGAGCCCTTCGAGGGAGACGTCGTTGCAACAGTCTCCGTCCGAAAATGGGTCACAGTAGCAGCGCTACGTCAACTGTGTCGCCCGATGGCTCGAAACACCTACACCGGTTCGGTCACAACCGAGGGCGATGGCACCAACACAAGATAAGGGAAAAATAGGTAGAATTAGAGATAGAAAAGGATAGGGAAATAAAGGAAAGAGAAAAGGGAACCCCGAGCGATAGAGGATGCCGTAGGCTTAGGTAAAAGGGAGCGTCTTTGTAGAGACGGACTTCGACCAAGGCGACATTCAACTCTGGCAACTCGGGTTACTTTTACTGACTTGGTCGTCAGAGGGCTAAGATATATATCGCCCCGCCGGAGCCAGTACAGTAGCTCGCGGCGCTAGATCCTAGATCTAATCTAGTGTCAGCAAAATTAATGCCAACTAATTAACTAAATAAAATAAAATAATTAAAAATTAAAACAGTGCAATTATTCACACGTGTGTCCCCCAAACCCGGACTACTTTTCATATCCAAATGTTTTCCTTTGTTTTCACCCCCCTTTCCAGGTGCGTATTGCACTACATGATTCCCAGCCTAACTGCGGGAGGAACTGTACTCCTTCGATATTCTGTGGCCGCCTTGAATGGGTTGTCAATGAGATCTTGCACCTCTTTTAGCAACAGAGCAAATGCTGCTTCTGACATGCGGTATGACTTTCGAAACAGATCGGGGCCTAGTGCTCTCGTAATGTCGTCAAAGGACACTGTATGTCGAGATGGAAGGAGACGCTGAACATATGATTTGCATCGGCGCTTTCCTGTGAACTTGGTCCTCATCCAGTGGTACGCAGCCCCACCCACGACGACAAACGAATCGGAGTCCGAAGATGTTCCTGATGACGAAGAGCCTGGGGATCGTGTCGTCATGATGTGCTATGGTGAATGTGTGAGGGATGGATGAATGAAGGATCGTGTGAGACGATACGTTATGATGCACCCCTTGAGCCAATTTACGGATCACGGCGCGCTGGCACAATACATTAAATTATTGGACATGTAATATTTTGAAAATCGCGAACATATACATCCAAACATGGCTGTCCATGCTGTCTTAAAGGAGGCCCTCAGTGTGAACTAGCTTCTGAGCTTTCACAAAATCCAGGGAGACTAGAGTGGCTGGGGCTGGTGGTAAGAGTGTTCGCAGAGGGTTGTCAGCCGGTAGACCCGTGAATACAGTGACGGGGGCGCGGTTTCCCAGGCTTGGGCGAATCGAGTGATTAAAAATGCTTTGAACCAGACAAATAACTGATGGCCATTCCACAAGCTTGAGACGGAACTCAGAAATCAACGCCCTCGCTGCGAGTAGAACCTCCTTGCACATAGATTCTACAGTTCCATTGGACTGCGGGTGATAAGGAGTTGTAAAATGGTGAAAGGCATGGAGCTCTCGATTGAGCAGAGACATTGTCTGGTTCTTGAAATGAGAGCCTTGGTCCAATACCCAGGTGAGCACAATACCGAAAGAGGCAACCCAACGTAGTAAGACATCCACAACAGCTTCTGCGTCAGCCGTAGCACACGGTTCAAGCCAAACAAAGGATGAGGCGTCATCCTTTATGATAAGACAGTAGGTGACATTGGTGATACTGTCGCCAAGATATAGGAAGTCGAAATGTATCAGCTCGTTGGGGTTTTCAGCATGAAGCGCGTGCGAGAGTGTGCGAGGGATGCTAAGACGCCCGATAATAGACGAACAGTTCAAAAAAGTGTTGCAAAAAACGGAGATGTCTGTTTTTTAACGCATATGCTCCCAGAAAAAGTAGCCGTGCACATTGGCAAAGGTTGCATCAGTACCGTGATGACCACCACGGCCACAATGACCGATTATGCATAGTCTAAGCTGCATTTGAGTGGCTGTGACTGGAATCCAAATCAACTCTGAACGGTTGACTCGTAGTCCATGAGAGTTTTTCCCAGAGGGGGGAATTTCCCCAGCCTCATCAGGAGGAGAATTGATAGCAAAACGTTGGACCTCTGCAAGATCATGGTGGGTCGGCCATGTGAGATCTGGTTGGAGGTGCGGGGCGACAGGCGCACGCATCAGGGACGCCAATTTGGGAGGGAGACGTACAAAATCCGTGGCGCCCCAGCGAGATAGAAGGTCGGCCCAAACTTTGTCGTCTCCAGCAATGTGCATGATGTTGTAGCGGAAAGCCGCGAGCTTCATTGACCATCGTTCTATTTTGCTGGCCACGTGTTTCGCAATGTTTGGAGTGACGGTGAACAGGTTGAAATGTGTGGTTCCATCCAGATAGGTCAGCACAGTAGATAAGGCACAGCCACATAGGCCACCACAACTCAGCACATAAAGTCACCACCGGCCGCCGTCCCCCCAGGGGTGAGAGGGCCATCGGTGTTCATGGCATCACAGGTTATGGGCCTCACGACTAACCACTGACATCGATCCGTCCAACATCCACCCTCGCCACCGGGACGAAAAAACAACGCGAACGACGACGAGCAGCGCTGACAGAAAACGGCACCACTAACGCGACAACTAACCCGCCTCATTCTCACAACGCACGCAGATATCGACATGAGTCAAACCGTGCGCTACCCTCAGGGACAACTCCCCAGCCTATCGACCACCAACTTCCCATTCTGGTACGATGCACTTGAGATCTATGCACGCACCATTGATGCGCAACCCCATCTCACTAACACGAGACAAGCAGAAGCAGACCCCGCCGAAGAAACACAACAGCAACAAAAAAGCGATCTGCTTCGCCATGCCATCATGCAAAGCATGAGTGATGAGATCATCAGACTCGTCCCACCACACATCCTACGGTACGATCCTCATACCATCTGTGGTATAATCAGACAAAATGTAGACAGTTCATCCATCGAGAACCACGAGATCCTGGACGCCGAGGCAAGGAACGAAACATATCGTCCGAACCAAGAGCTTACAGAATACATCCAAAAGCACCAAGACATCCGACACCGCATGAAAATATCCGGCTATCCGAACATCGACTCGGAAAGGACAAAAGTGCGGTACATGATCCATGGACTGTCCCAACACCCAGAAATGCACACAGTAGCCATAATGATGGCGACACACCCATCAGAGAATTCACAAACACCATCCAACAAGCACAGCTCATACAAGCACGAGCACCGCCAGCGCAGAGCCCCGACAGCTACAAATCTACACGGCAAACGTACACACGCCAACCCCGTAGATACCCCCGACCGCTCAAAGCCACAACAGCCCCAACACAATATGAAAAACCAAAGGGCACGACGGCAAATGGTGCAACATACACGGCAGCATCACACACAACACGGCAGACTGCCAAACCCGTAGACCACGCCGATACCAAACTAACAACAGCGCATACCAGGCCACAGCAAACACAGACCACGCAGACAGCGACATACACGAGTTGTATGAACGCCTCCAATTACTGGAAGGTGTATTCGCTGATCAACACGAGGAGCAAGACGGTAAGCACAGATACATATTAGACTCCGGAGCTCATCCTACGCACACCGCACAACCCCATGCGACAATGCGACCGAGCAACCGGACACTAACACAGACCGCGAGCGGGCACAAAACCCGCATCACTCACACTGGAAAAATACAGATACGACAGAAGAATAAGGAGATCACCATCAACGCCGTACATGCGCCACAGATCAAGCACAATCTGTTATCAGTCCACGATCTAACAGCATTCGGCGACGTCACCTTCACAAGGACGCACGCATGGCTACACAAGCCAACCAAGCTACCAGCAGCCACCCTGTCGGCAACATACAGACAAGGTCAATACCAACTTGTCACTGAACCACAAACTGCACAAGCCAATGGAGCACGTACATATACTCGTAAAACCATCACCAAAAAAATCCAACGACCCAAACCACAACCCAGACGAGCCACCACGAAGGAGACACAACCACAAAAACCCCACGACTTCCTCCCCTTCGCAGCACGACCAGCACCGACCCCCACCCTCAGCACAGCAGTGCAACCACGACAACAGCCAGCCAAAAGAACTGCGCAGCAACAACTGCTCCACGAATGGCACCTAAAATTAGGGCATGCCCACTCCAAAACGATATCAATCATGTCCAAGCATGGACTCCTACCGGCAATGCCGAAAGGCCTCACAGACCACAGCGCAAAAATTACGTGCAGCGGCTGTATACATGGGAAAACAGCTACACGACCGCACGCACGCACCCAACACGCAGCACACTCAGGAGACAGCGTTTCGTCGGATGTCTGCGGCCCCATTAAGCCAACATCCAGACACAACGCACGGTACTTCCTCACCATGATAGACACAGCCAGCAGATATGTATGGGTCTACTGCATACCAAACAGAGCCCAAGTACCCAGCACAGTGATAGACGCCGTCGACCACATAGCATCACAGCACAGAAACTACCGCGACTGCTAGTGACGGACAACGCAAAGGAGTACATTGCAAAAGCCCTCCAAGAGAAACTCCGACAACGAGGTATAGAGTTCAGACCAACAACTCCATATACCCTACAGGAGAACGCCATGGCCGAAAGGATCAATAGAACACTCATGGACAAGGTAAGAGCGACGCTACAGCACAGCCAGCTCGATGACACGCACTGGCAAGACGCCTTTGAGGACGCAGTATTTAAATATAACCTCACGTATCATCACGGACTCAAGGGCATCCCACACACAGCGTGATACGGTGAACCACCACAAATCAGGAAACTGTTCACCTTTGGGCAAATTGGTTACGTACCCATACTAAAACCAAACAGACCCAAACTTGACACAAGGGCCACTCCCGTAAGATACATGTATGGCCTGGACCACACTCACGTGTGCATCCAAAACATTGCCACAAGGCAATACCAGAAAATTCGTGCAGTCGACCTGAAGCCGTACTACAAACAGCAGGACCCATGCCACTCGGTCAACGCAGTGTTCCACACAACGGCAACAAGGAGGAGCCAAAGAAAAACACAGGCAACTCCCAAGGCGAACAAACGCACAAAGAAGACACCCAAGCGTCAAAGAAAAATACGCCGCAGCCCAGCGAAGGCCAAAAACACGCAGACCAAAGCGAAGAGGAAACAAAAAATCACTCGCATCCCAACCGCAGTCCACAGCACCACACTGCCGCCGAAAACACTCAGCCAGGCACGACGTTACCCAGACGCAAAAAAACGGGGACAAGCACACGATACGGAACTGGACCAACTCGACGCAATGAAGGCCATCGATTGGACATCCCAAAAAACGGGCGGCAATCGAAAACAAATCCTACCAACAACCATGACCTACAGATACAAGCGAGACAAAAACCAAACGCAGCACAAGGCGCGTTGCTCGATAAGGGGTGACAGAATGACACCACACATCCACTATGACCCCGAAAAGACGGCCACCTACATGGCCGACAGAGCAACTGTCAGAACACTTTTTGCACTCGCTGCATCAATGGACATGGTGATCGAACACTTCGACATCACCGGAGCCTACCTCCATGAGAATTACCAACATACAAAAAAAGTGTATGTATGGCAACCGCAGAGATTCAACGGAGAATACAAACACGCGGCCACACATGGCCAACTGAAAGGGAATATATATGGTACACCGGCAGCTGCGCACACGTACAGCACCCAACTGCACGCCCATCTCAAGAAACACGGATATAGGCAGATGAGGTCCGATACGTCACTCTTCACCAAACGAGACGGTGAGGACAAAATTTTTGTTGGCATTAGCATGGACGATTTTCTCCCAATCTCCACAAACAAAAAACTCATCGACGAACTGTACGCCATCCTAAAAAAAAGTACAGCGTCAAGAGGTTAGGCAGACCAACAAAATATCTCAACTGGCAAATCAAGTATGCCAGCTGGGGGATAAACATATCCCAACCTGCACACATAGACAGTGTAGTGGAGCTACTGTCACAGACCGGGTGCAACAGCAAAAAAACACCCTACCTCGACGGATTCAGCACGAACCCCCCCGGGGAAGACGAAGCAGAACGGTCCGACATTGCCACAATATATGTCAAGGCCGTAGGGGAAATCCGGTACATCGCAGATAGCGCAAGACCGGATGTCGCATTTGCAGCAGCGATATTGGCAAGGGCACTCAAGAAACCCACACAACGCCATTGGAACCTCCTGCAAAGAACTGCCCAATATCTCCACACCACCAGGGAAGAAGGCATTCTCATGCCCAAAGGGAGCAAAAAGAGCGTCGACATCCGAGCATTTTCCGACGCAGATTATGCCAACGACAGGACCAGCCCCAAGTCGATCAGCGGAATGGTAACTCTCGTCAATGGAGCACCGGTCCAGTGGCTGGCCAAGCAACAGCCAGTGGTAGCCAAAAGCACCTGTGAAGCCGAATACATCTCGGCAGCGGAAGCCACAACGCAAACTCTTTGGCTATACAACCTCCTCGATGAGATCAAACTCCCCACAAACACGCCCAAGCTGCACATAGATAACACAGCAGCTGCCCAAATGGCAAAAAGCATGGGCGCCACCAAGCGGAAAAAATCCATAGACGTACGGTACCATTTTCTACACGACACCGTCCAACAAGGCCACCTCAAGATCCTGCGAATACCATCCAAAGAACAATACGCAGACATCTTTACGAAACCGCTGAAAGCGACGATCTACCGCATGCACAAGGACAACATCACCGTCCGCGCACCGTGCCTTCGCGTCGGGGGGAGTGTGGTTCCATCCAGAACCAAAACACAGACGCTCAGACAACGTGCACGAACGGCAGACACTGTAGTACCATCCAGATAGGTCAGCACAGTAGATAAGGCACAGCCACATAGGGCACCACAACTCAGCACATAAAGTCACCACTGGCCGCCGTCCCCCAGGGGTAAGAGGGCCATCGGTGTTCATGGCATCACAAAATGAAAGTCAAATTCTTGTGGTCTGTAAAAAGCCAAAAGGCCGAGGGTCGAAGCTGGATGTAGTCCAAGCGGGTGACGGACTCGACAATCGCAAAGCCTTCTTTTTCAGGAGTGGACCAGCTAGCAGCGCTTTTGCGGAACGAACCAGACAAGAAAGAAAGCGGTTCGTGACATTGATCAACACAAGGAAGATCCTTGTCTTCAGGAGGGATCTGTGTGAGTACCGCTGCCCAATGCTCATCGGATGCGTCTGTAAAAAGACACAATATTTTTGAGTCATCGGGATGCGCAAGAGTGGCTACGTCATGTAGTGCTTGTTTGACCGAGCGGAAACAGGATAGGTGGTTAGTATTCCAAGAGGTGCGGTGCAGAGCAATTTTCTGGGCATATTTGCGTGTGCGTTTGCCGGCCTTATCATACACTTCTTCCAATAGCGACGCGAGGGGTTCAATCAGTTGATTAAATTGTGGAATGGAGGACCGCATCCAGTTCGCAGCGCAGACAAACTGCTGCAATTCGGCCCCGTTTGTGGGCTCTGTAATTGAGAGTAGAGCGGACAGACGACGGGGATCCAGAAGGACTCCGTGCTGGCTTATAAGTCTACCGCACCAATTGACCTCACGAAGAAAAAGACGACACTTTCTGGAGTGTAGTTTCAAACCATATTGCCTACAGAGGGCAAAAACTGCTCCAACACGTACACTAGCTCGGCCTCAGTACGAGCGTGCGCTAGAATATCGTCCAACCATTGAAGAAGGCGTTGTCGAAGTGGCGAGAACACGTCCTGGATACTACTTTGGATGTAGGCTACGGCATTGATCTGTCCATGCAACAGGCGTGTCGGCGAATACACCCCATCAGGAAAGATAAAAACTTTGGCATTCCTGAGACTCAGTTTCCAAAGGAAGCTGCCAGTAGCCATGAAAAAAGTCCAAGCAGGCGTAGCATGTCGTGGCACAAAGCTGTGACAAGACGCTGTCGATGTGCGGCATTGGCCAGACAATAGGCTCCGTTTGTGCGTTGACAAGGCGTAAGTCCACTGTGAAGCGGAATTGCTCCGGTCCTGGTTTTGGGACAATGAGCGGAGCGGAAGCCCAACGATTGTTCGGATTGCGGTAGATTATACCAAGTTGGAGCAGCTCATCCACCTTCTTGCGAAGAAAAGCGGTCTGAAGTGGGGAGCATCGACGGAGTTTGACCCTGACAGGCGTGAAATTTTCACGTAGCCGAATAATCATGGGAGCAACTTTGGCAGGGCTATCGGACCCCATCTTGTTTCTGAAAATATCCGAGTATTCCAAAACGAGTGAGCCAAGCTGTTCAGACAAAGACTCTGGAAGACCTTGTTCAGCGGCCTCGGAGAGCAGCTGGTGAAGATCAATCAGGACCTCCGTGTCGTCGTGTACACCTGTGAGAACGTCCTCTTGAATTTCGTTGTCTTCTATGTCCGCCTGGCAATCTTCGTAGAAGCAAGCCGCTGGTGTCTGGAAATGGGATTGAGATTCAGCAGAATTATGTTCTGTGCAATGGAGCAGTAACTGGGACAAGCGGCTGGGCTTGCATGGAGGTGTCTTAACGGCTTTGTCGAAGACGGCTGGGGAGAAGCCAATGTGCGCGGAATCAGTGTCATGGTACTTTTCACGCACGTCAGCAAGATGCTTATCCAGATCAAAACATATGGTTTGAAGAATCGGACGAGCCAAACTGACCTCATACATGGGTTCATCGAAAACGAGATACTCCAGGTTGCGAAGGCGTAGAGGGCCAGTAGGGACCTGAAGGGTCGTCGAGATGCGAGCCTTGGACTTTGCCACTACGATTCTAGCGTCGGGATCGAAGCGGTCCCCCATTGCCAGGCTCATTGAAATCGGTGTTGAAGCGGGAGGACTGGGACGAAAATTCCCTTGTCAGCACAGCGTGAAAGATGATCCTGGGAGAGGTCGCAGTGGTCAGCTCCGTAGTCACCATTAATAGTAATTGAAATAGTGTCTGCGAGCATTGCTTGGCATCGACCAGAACCTGCAATAAGCGGGCGGCGCTCTCTGTCATCGACGATCGCGCTGCTGTTGAGGGCGCGAAGGCCCCGTTCTGCATGGCGTGACTCATAGAATGTCTTGAGTAATGCCCTCTTCTGTTCCTCGTCAGTCTTGGGACAATCTTTCACATAATGGTACCCATTACAGACGGATCTGTTGAGACACTGGGGAGGCTCTCGGTTTGAAACAGATTGGTTGCTTGTGGGACTGCTTGTTGTTGGCCTAGCACTGCGCGAGCCATGGATTGCGGAAGAGGTCGGGTTCAAAGCCAAATCTGAGCGATTAATCGTTGTAGAGGAGGACGGAATACCAGAGCGTGACAGAGATCTGGACAATGACTGGCGGCCTAACTACGAAGGTTTCATTTGTCCATGTCGGCGAATTGGAACAGAGGAGTCACAAAAAATGGCTTGCTTGACGACGTACTGGTAAAAAGCTTTCCAGTTCTTGCGAAGATCGCGCTGCGAGAGTTGAAGATCGTTCTCAATCTTGACCTTGAGGGGCCCGGGCTTGAGAAGCTCGCAGATGTGTGCAACTGCGACTTTGGGATTTTCCGTCAGAAGCTTATCCCATTTACGCACACGTAGTTGGCTTTTGCAGTCCGAGAAGAGCCTGACGATTCGTAACCTTGCGTTAGGTTCGCTGACGCTCATACGTACGTTTGCGCGCACAACGTTTGCCAACTGGTCCAGAGTCAACTTGTCCAGAGAATCACCCTGGTTTTCCTTGAGCCATTCTTGCAGCTGGACATCCGTAAGTGCCTCGAAACTTCTGAAAGGTCAGGGCTGGGATGTTGAACTTGTGACGCAGAACTAACTTTGGGGTGGAACTCGAGTGCCTCTGTTTTAAAGAACTTCGATCCCTACAATTGAACTATGTACTTATACTAATACCCGAGCAGAGAGGCTACATCTCACAGTGGAGTTCGCCTTTCTGCACTAGATCGTAACATAGATTTTCTACTGTATTTTCCCATTTCGACGAAGGAAATTTTGGTCCTCTTGTACTGGTCCTCAGGTCCTCGCTCACCCTTATGGTTACTCTGCGCAGTGATCAGACCCTTCCCAGATATATTGTTGCTGGCCAAATGAGAGCACAAACAAATCAACACCTTTTCTTGCTCACAATTGGGGCAGGGAACCTAACATCTCCAAGTTTCTCGCGATGTGTCTCAAATATCTCTCGATTTAGCGGCTTCGTGAGGATGTCCGCGGTCATTTCATCAGTCGGGCAGTAGCTTGTGAAAATGCTGCCAATTTCTACCTGCTCTTTCAGGAAGTTTCGGCGAATTGATATGTTCTTTGCATTTCTTATCCCATCAGTGGACCAGCGCAGAGCACCTTGGTTGTCTACAAAGATGGGAGTGCTCTGTTTCTGCTCCATGTCCAGCTCTGAAAGCATCTTCCTTGACCAGATGACTAATTTGCACGCCTCGCTTGGAGCAAAGAACTCGGACTCACACGTAGACAGGGCCACAGCATCCTGCTTGACACTCTTCCAGTGAAGAACTGCACCTCCAAGTTGTATGAGTATCCCACTGGTGGACTTACGATCTACACGATCTCCAGCCCAATCGGCGTCAGAGTATACGGTCAGAGTTTTATCTCCTGGCCCAATCCTCAAGGCGTAGTCGCGAGTAACCTGCAGATATCGAAGCACTCGCTTCGCAGCAATAAGGTGCTTTAGGCTTTTCCATGTTCCTGCAAAGAATTCCAACCGCTGCGCTGATGTCTGAGCGTGTCCTCGTGGATGCGTACAGTAAGGAGCCGACAATTTCTTGATACAAACTCATTTCTGCATCCTTTTCCGCCTCTAACAAAGGTTGGTTCGTGCAAATTGTCGTAGTGACAGACTTACAATTAGCCATTCCAAATCGATCGAGAATCTGACTGATATACTGGCTCTGAGACAGCCAAAGGAATTGTTCATCTCTGCGAAACGTCACTCCCAAAAAATGGCTCAAGATCCCGAGGTCCTTCATATCCAAATGATTTGAAAGCTCTTGCTTGATTGCATAAATAGAATTATGTTCCCCGATAATTATTATGTCATCGACGTACAGCAAAATCCAACTGTTTCCCCGCCGAAATGCAAAGGCATCTGAAAGTAGGGATGTGAACTTCAAATGGGTCATCACGTCTACCCACTTCTTGTTCCATAGTTTTGGAGCTTGCTTGAGACCATAAAGGCCCTTCTTAAGCTTCAATACTTCCCCTGGTCCCCAGAGTTCGACTCCAATCGACGGAGTGGCGTACACATCGCTCTGGAGCTCGCCATGGAGAAAGGCAGTTCTGACGTCCATCTGATGCAAATCATTGCCTTTGAGTAGTGCGACAGCCAGCGCTGTCCGAACTGTTGTGAAGTCTACAACGGGGGCATACGTCTCCACTACGTTTCCCTGCATCAAGCCACGCACAACAAGCCGAGCTTTGTACCGACTTACAGTGCCATCCTCATTTAGCTTCCGCTTGAATACCATTTTCGTAGAGAGAGGACTGATAGCTTTAGAGAGTGTCACAATATCCCAGGTATCATGTTTTTCCAGCGAGGAAAGTTCTGATTCAAGTGCTGCGGTCTACCTATCAGCATCTGACATTGCTTGGGCTTCTGTTACAGTAGAGGGCTCTGCCATATCAGCAACTCCAGTAAATTGAGCATGTCCAGGATACAGGTAGTCGGGATGCCTCGTCTCTCTACGGGGATACCTCTTCTCTTCCACTGATGGTTCTTCATCTTCTTCTACTTCGTTGGGTGTAGGACCAGAGCTTAAACCGGTATCATCTGCAGTACCCGTACTGATCTGATCGGGGGGGTAGTACGTTAAGTGCTCCATATCAGCATCCTGCGAGGTCTCATCGACATTTTCTTCCTGATTCTGAGGCTGGGTTGCAGGGTCCTGGTTCACAATTCCGCTCTTTGGGGTTGCGACACTTCGTCTTGGACCACTACGCTGATGGACACGTGGATGCTGATCAGAATCTAATACCCCTACCGCACTGTCGTCAAACCACTCACCCCCAGGAAATTCTGTCTCAACAATTTGAACATCTCTTGATACAGTTGCATTATTTCTTGACCAAATCCAGACCTTATATTGGCGACTTTCGTTACAGTACAATATAATCCCCTTCTCACTTTTTACACCTAGCTTATCCTGCTTAGGTTTGGCGACGTGAACCCAGGCAAGACACCCAAAGACACGGATATGATCAACTCGAGGCTTCACGCCTGTTAGCATTTCGAAAGAAGTCCTGTTTGTACGAGGACAGTAGAATCGGTTACAAATATCAGCAGCAAAAGTAACTGCTTCCGCCCAGAAAGATCTGGGTAGATGTGCCTGAGCCAACATCGAGCGCGCTGATTCCATGATGGATCGGTTTGTACGCTCAGCAATGCCGTTACTCTCGGGAGAGTACCGTGGGCTGCGGCTCACTTCGATGCCCTGTGCAACAAGGTGACTGACTAGACCATCATGCTCTCCCCCATTGTCAGAGTGGACCCACTTGATAGTGCAGTCGTACTTTCGTTCAAACCACAATTGAAACTTTCTGAACCCCTGCAGCACTTCTGTTTTTCATCTAATCGGTACCACGGTAATAAATCCAGAGTACTCCTCGATAAATGACACGTAGTACCTGGCCCCTCCTAAGGACTCACATGACATGGGTCCACAAAAATCGCTGTGGATCACCTGCCCAGCGCGATGAGCTCGATGGTTGTTTGCCTTGAAAACCTTACGGGAGTGTTTTCCTTCCTGGCAGCTGTCGCACACGTCACTTCTGTCCTTGTAAGTAGTAGTATCAAGTTCGATTACAGCACCCTCACGACGGAGCTGCTGTATGCTGTACTTGCTGGCATGGCCAAGCCGGGCGTGCCACATGTGCTCTGGCACACTGCGCGCGGCCTGAGCACGAGCAGAGGGAATGATGCTCCCGACCAAGTTGTAGATGTCCGACAGTCGCCTTCCCTGAAACATGAGAGTCCCTTCCTTCATTGCTAAACATCCCTTTCGTGAGAAACGGAGCTCATGCCCGTCTTGGCAAAGTGCAGAGCAAGATATCAAGTTTGCCTTGAGCTGGGGAACAATCAGAACATTTCGTAAAACAACTGTACGATTCGCGATATCGCCTCCACTCTTGAGAACAGTAGAGAATTGGAGGATTCCTCGCTGCACAGCAACGACAAAGCTTCCGTCTCCGAGAATGATAGTCCTGGCAGGAATTGGTTCTGTATTTGACAGCATAGATGCGCTGTAAACCATGTGATGACTGGCGCCAGAGTCAACTACGAACTCATACTGATCATGTTCAATGGCATCGGAGTGAGCCATTAAAACCCTGTCCGGGTTTGCAGTGCCATCTCGACGCATGTCCGGATCATCATATCTTTTATGACGCTGTTGGTGAGGATTGTCACCTCCATATGAGTCCTGCCTCTGTGCACAATTCCTGATTACATTTCCAACCTTATTGCAGCCGTGACATCTCCTGCGCTCAACAAAGCGCTTGTGCTTCTTCGCAGCGAAGTGTTTCGGTAATCTGAATTTGCCAGTAGCCAGCGCATGGCCACCCTCGCTGGGATCCGAGCTGGCATTTGGCTTGCTCCAGTTCTGTTCTTCATGTTCTTGCAGTGGACGCGCAGTCACTACCTCCCAAGTCAGTGCATCATCTACTGTCTGCATGGAGGACACAACGTGTCCATACGCAGACTCTCCCTTATCTCCGAACGAGGCAAAGAAAATGGCAACTTGCATGTCCTCCGATACTGTACTGTTCATCGCATCCAGACAATTAAATATTTCCTCAAAGGAGTCTATATAGTCGGACATTATTTGTTTTTTGTATGACAGCCTGGTCAATTTCGTCTGTAGCTGAACGCGCGTAACCACGTTTGATAAAGCATATCGGTCGGATAACCTTTTCCACATGTTGAAAGGATTGTCCTTCTCGGACAGGCAGAGCCGAAGTGGTTTGTTGCCAAGCCCTTGTATCAGAACGGCGCGTGCTAAGGCGATATGCTGATTATGTTCAATTGAGAGCGGATTATCTGCTGTTGCCTGCCCAATTATGTCCGTCGTGACAACGTACAAAATTCCTTAGCGGCAAGTGCCGCCTCAGTTCTAGCACACTACAGCTGGAAGTCCTCACCAGGACGCCCCTGAAACTTGTGGATTCTCTTACTGTCTTCCATAGAGAGGCGAGCTACAGTAAGGTAGCAACACTGTAGAGCGGTGTGTCGAACGAGGGACAGTAAAGAACGGACAAACGAATAGACACGGATCGACGACAAAGGAGAATGAGCAGGGATGGCAGCGGTAGCGATGGGCTGGGCCCATAACCTTCTGAAAGGTCAGGGGTGGGATGTTGAACTTGTGACGCAGAACTAACTTTGGGGTGGCACTCGAGTGTCTCTGTTTTAAAAAACTTCGATCCCGGCGCAGACTATGTACTTATACTAATACCCGAGCAGAGAGGCTACATCTCACAGTGGAGTTCGCCTTTCTGCACTAGATCGTAACATAGATTTTCTACTGTATTTTCCCATTTCGACGAAGGAAATTTTGGTCCTCTTGTACTGGTCCTCAGGTCCTCGCTCACCCTTATGGTTACTCTGCGCAGTGATCAGATCCTTCCCAGATATATTGTTGCTGGCTAAATGAGAGCACAAACAAATCAACAGAAAACAGTGACAGCGGCTCCGAACTCCTCCAGTTCAATAAGTGAAGTGAGTAAATCGTTATCAACTGAAGCCTTGAGGGTAATAGGATCGATGGATGCCCCACTAATTTGGGCATCCATGACTCGAAGCAAGTAGCTTTCCCTTTCTCGTAGGAAAAGATGAATGCTTTTCTGACCGAGTTGACGTAGCTCCGGATGTGAGATGGGAGTAAAAAGATGATGCCCACCTTTCGGGCCTTCAGCCATGGTGGGAATAAAAGTGTGACGTGTGCAGTCAGGTAGAAAAACCTGCTTACGTAGTGATCACTGTGGTGCCTGCACGAGAAAATGTAAAGGGAGAGTGAAGTTCTCTGCCTCCTCTTTATTGTATGAAGATCTGTCTTCGTCTTAAGTACACGAGGGAGAGAGAAAAATGATAAACTAAAAACCATACCCGTAATGATGCCTAAAATGGCAACTGGCAAGATGGCATGCCTGTAGGGAAATGTTGCCTAAAATGGGAACAGGTAGGTGATGGCAAAGTGCCACTATAATCATGTACAGTAGCTCTCTACCGCAATTTCCCCCTCGGCTTTCCCGAGGGGAAGTTGCGGGCTTGATCGCACCCATACAAGCCAACAATTCTCCGGCAGTGTATATTAAGAATTCAAGTTTGTCTAGTGTGTGTTGAAGTCGTGCGTTTATTCTGTTAGTTTTACCGCACAGGAACGTATACATATGCTGTCTTGCATATGCAGAGGCGATCTACGTGTGGCATAACGGCGGTTCGCGATTAGATTTAGATCAGATCAATACGAACCACACGCGCGCACACGTGTACCCCCACGTGTACGGAGGACGCGGGACCACACGCGTACACGTGTAGGAGGCGCGTACCACCGCGCGCACAGTACGCGTCCCACACGTGTGCTGTCAGCCCCGACGGCTGACAGCATTACAGCGCGGGACGACCCGCGCTACAGTAAGTTACTACAGCATACCGGTACTGTAGTATTATGATAGACGCATTGTATACATTAAATACGAGCGCGACCGGCGGCGGGGTAGGTGGACAAGCACGGACTTGTCCACGACCTACCGCCTAGGTCCGTCTTCCAGCTTAACTAACGAGCGCGATCCGCCTTCGCGCGCGTTAACCGGGACAAAGCGGGTAGGGGACAGCTGCGTACGCGAACGAGCCTAGATCCGCCTCCGCCCGTCAGCGCTGGTACGTTACCCAGCGCTGCTCCGGGGCGTCGAGGCGTAGATCGGCCCGCGCGTACGCTCGTCCCCGACCGTCCCGCTCTACCACGCTACCAGGGCCCGCTTCCCTGTCTCGTTAGCTGTGTGTTCTCCCCGTCTTCTCGCCCCTCGTACGGGTCTACGTCGAGCAGAGTATACACCCCTCTCCGTTGGGGGGTGTTATACTACACTACGGATGAGACCGCTTCTGCATATGCAAGAGACTCAGCTGAATTCTGCCGAATGAGGAAATCAATATTTTAGCATGTGAGACACGGGCCGCCGACTATAGGCCCGATTGAACCGACATTACTCCACCTTGCGTGTCACTACTGTAAATTACTAACGCATACTTGATCCTTTCTCTTAACAACCAGAGACGAAGACTTGACATGTGGAACTGTACAGTACCCCTCAACAGCGGGAAAAGCGATGAGCGGATCCCTGCTCGAGCTCGCTTTACCTTGCACTCTGCAGTAGTTCTCCATATTTGGCACAGTTAGATTGTACTATCTGTACCCCTTAACAGCACAGTGGTGCCTCTCGTTGCCGATTTTTGGAGCGTGCCGCGTGAGATTTGTCGCAACAAACACGTCGGGCGCCGAAGGCAATAACCACACCCGACACTGTCTCCGCGAGAGCTCACATTTCACTTTTAGCACTGTGCCTCCAGAGCCCAAGTAAAACCACATGTAGTGCGACCCTCGCGCTGAAGAGAGTCATGGTACAGTGGGATACACGCAGTAGTGCCGCCCCTTGCCATGTCAGAAAGTAGCACTAATTAGGGGTGGCACTATTGGCGGAGAGTGAAACGGAGGTAATATGCCCCCCTCTAGTGCCTACCTAGATTCGCTTTACTCATACATAATCGCCCAGCATTGCATGCCCTCTCGTTTTGCTGCTGCTCTGAGTCCGTGCATTGAGAAAAGCTTTCTTCGCGTGTCGGAACATAGAACTTGCTTCCTGTAAATTGCACTCATACGCCAATTTCTGTAGCCCCCAAAACAATGAGCCGTGAGCCGAACAGCAGTTGGTATCTGGCGACATGGTCGAGTGTCGGAACCACTATTATTGCAATCATTGTTTTCTAAGCCTGACCGAGCCAAGACAGACTCGGCAGACCATCCATTGCGTCGTTGACTACTACAATTACATCCGACTCCTTCCGCCACTCACCTTGGGATGTCTACAGTTCGCAATTTTTCTTCACAATAAGTCGCCAACGGATCATTCAGTGCAACATTAATTGTTAGTTTCTGTAGAATTGATACCGGTGCGTGTGAGATTCGCAATTTCGGGTTTCTGTTGAGGGGAAAGACGTGGTTGCTTTTGCTTAGGGCACGTGGATTGGTACGGGGTTGTGTCCTTAGGACTGGAATGACATATTGTGCGCCGAGGTTAAGGGTTGGGGGAGCTCAGTAAAACATTGGGGGGGAAGTGGATGGGATCTGAACGCCACGAACGCATGAGTTTCGAGAACGACGTCCGAAACTGATTCTTAACCTTCGTTTGTGGGCGTGTGTGCACGCCTCCTTGTTCCCTCATTGGCCCCCGCCAGTTCAATAAATTCGATCGGCGGCCTTACCGCTCTCTATCTATTACAAAGAGACGCCAGGCACACAGCAAGGCATTATCTCAAGCACTTTCCATTGGCCCCCATTTCGCTCTTCCAAATTCAAAAAATGGCGGAAGAGCACGCTCCAAAAGCAAAATGCTCGCAGCTAAGGCAAAATTCGAAAAGGAGATCTGGAAGCGCACTATCCCACCCCACCATTGCAAAAGCCCAACCCGCCACCGCAAAAAACCCCTCGCACCACAATTCCCAACCCCCTGAACAATCGCAACCACCCTTTTCCCTCCCTCCATGGTCGTATCGATCCATCCCGGCCGCAGCCCGCGAAATCATCCCGGATCTGCGGCTCGTCTCCCCAATCTTCCACCTACCCTCCGCGACGCAGGGTCCCTTTCGCGATCCTTGGACGCCGCGTTTGCAGCTGATATTGCAAGCCAACCGTTACCTCCGCTCCCACCATTCCCAGTATCAACTCCTTCTGCTACTGTAACCCCCCGCGCAGCACTGAGATTCAGTCACATGAAGTCACAAGAGACTCCAGCTGGCGCAGTCCGACTCGCGCCAGCTCCGAGCCCAGGGTAAAGTGAACACGTTGAGGACAGGATTGATCAAAGTAACCCTCGTGGGGAGGTATACCCACAGTTATCGGACGAAAACGGCGCACTTTTTGCTCTGTCTACAAGCGAATTCTTGCAATTTGGGTACAAGTTTTTGTTATCTCATACTGATGTCGTCCTTCGAAAGGTATTGAGAATATGGAGGCGGAAGGTGGGTGGTACAAAGACGGAGCGAGTGGCTCGCGCATTTCATTATTTTCGCCTATGTCTACGTGGGGGAGAAGCGACAGCAGATGTGTTTTCTCAAGTCGAAGCCGCAAGCAGGCTTTTGTCCAAGAATTTCTCATCTTGGGTGCGCGATAAACGGGTAGTGATTGATGCATTGAGGCCCGTTCCCTGGGATGTGGAATTAATGTCCACTTTCAGGCCGGCCGAGAGGGACCATTGGCGTGAATGTGAGGCCGAGGCGGAAATTAGACGCCAAATGATGGAATATAGGGAGCTAGCGCCAGGAGATGGTGAGGATGGTGGTGATTCGGGGTACGGAGGGATAGGAAATGGGAACGGCACCTCGGACTTCACAACGTCAATATTCTCCCGGCTGTGCCTCATATTGCGAGATGACGATCAAGCTCGACTGGCGCATGCCGGAAAAGGTCAGCCGTGGACTAAGGAACAACTGAAAAACCGCGTCAGCCGGGAGGTCTACTGGCAGACATTCGCTGAGCGCTTTAACGACGCGAGCGTCACGCCCCATGCGGACATGCGAGGGGCACCGGCTGGTGACATTGACCCTTCTGTGGCTCCTACAATCTCTGTCCTGGGCGGAAAGCTAAAAAAGGTGTGGTACGACATGCGTGGGCCATACACTATCGCGCACAATAACTCTGAAAAATCTGGACAGCATAACGGTACTCTATCTCGCTTTCTAGACTTCGTGCAGGGGAATGGGCACGGGGATTTGTATGCGGGGTCGAAAAGGTCTGTGATAATGTTTATAGAAATGCGGGTGCGGACGGATATTCCGGGAGCGCGGGTCGAAGGTATGTTGGGCCTCACACTGAGGATAATTCCCCACGGCGCTGGATTTGATGAGGCCGGAGGTGGGGTGGATCGGGTCCCGGGAGCTCAGCAGTCTCTCGGGAGTTCTAGCCGAGAGGACGGAAATGGTACAGGGGCAAAGAGGCGAAAGAAGAACGTTTGCGAAGACATTAAGTTTCTTTGCGACCATATCAAGGGCCTAACTGATTGTATCAGTGGCCATGGCGACAATGATCGCCAAAAACGTTCGGAGGGGCAGGTGAGTGGTTATGGAACTGTAAGCGTGGAGGATGGGGGGGCTCATCAGAGCAATGGGAACTCAGAGTTCCAAGCGTTGGAATATATGGAAACGAGAATAAAAGCTGTTGGCCTCCTTAAGAGGTCATATGCACAGGTAGTAGATGCTGAGAGTGAAACGGGTGGCCGTGATAACTCTGTTTATCTCAGGAAAAAGCAGCAATACGACAACATCTCGCAAGAATTCTACCGCGCCTTCGGATCTGTGTAGGAAAGGTTGACATGATACTGTAGAAGTATCTAGTAAACATCATGAACCGTGGTTGAATATGCGTCTGATACGACAAGCACGCGCACAGTGATTGAAACAACGCTCTTTGAAGCTGGAAAGGACCTCCATGGGGCTGGTGGTATTGAGCCTCTTGATACATTTGATCCAAGCACGGCGACTGTAGATGGGACTGTTCCAGGAATGGAACTCACCAGAGGGGCGGGCTAAAGCTTTCAAAAGGGCAAATTTTGTAGCCCTGTCACCGTTCTCGTAGGGCGACACGATGTAAGCCACAATATTCGTGGCTACCCTACCTGTACTCTTACTGTGCTCTATTGTTACTGCGTCCAGTTTCGTGCAGAGCTCTGTGATGGCTATGTGGTAATGTTCGGCCATGGCATTGTCCACACCACTCAATAGATCTGGGTTCTTCATTGGCCCTCTTGCATCCGGCTTAACCATCGAGTTGGAAATTAAGGTTACAGCATCAAACGGCATTTCTGAATGTCGACCAAATAATCATTCTCCGTAAGCCGCGGAAAGGTCTCGAAGGAATAGTCTGACATTTCTTTCCATGTCCTTCGTAGCGACTGCTGCTTATCCGACATTTTCCGCTCACTGTAGGGTTCGAGCCCGGTCTTTTCCCATAGAGAAAGAACGCCGCTCGGGGTCTCGGTCCAATCCTTGCTGTGGCCAACGAGCACCCGGGGTCGCTCCAAGGCAGAGACAGAAGAATTGCCCCCAAGTACGTCGTTCACTGAGAGGGGGCGGCGTTTCTCCATGGCCCGTACTTCATTGCGTAGGCTGCGGAGTTCAGCCGAGCAGCTTCCGAGAGCTCGGATGGTATTCAGTATGCAGGGTAGGCCGTGGACGACACATCTCACAGTGGCTGACGACACGGTATTTGATTCCCTTCTCGCGTGGCACGAGCGAATACCCAGAGAGTGGCTTGGACAGAGGCGGTGGGGGAGGGGGAGCGTTGTTGTTTGGCGGAGGGGGCCGTATATTTTGGGGGCGGGGTGGGAACGAGTAGGGCCGGAAGAGTGCCTGGAAGGGACTCTTGTAGGAGGGCGGCGGCAGCCGTGGCATAGCGAGGGAGGAGCCGAGGCCATGTTCGAGGTAGCTTAGAGGCTCACCGGACTCGCTCTTTTCTGCGGCAGCCGACGGCGAATGTGATTCGTACTATACGGGAGAAAAGTACAGGGGCAGCAACTGGCTTGAAGCAAGAACCATACACACGCTCACACAATCAACTGCATCCATGTCCACGATCTTGACGGAAGATGGTTCGCTCTTGCCCCTGTGTCCTTTTCCTTGAGCGATGTTGCTCAGCCGCAGTATTGTCAAGTTCATGAGATTAGGACGGGTGGGAGCCTGACGAAGGCAGTGGTTAACAGGCGTGTCATGGAGAGCAGCAGACGGAGAAGAGGGTCCATGGTCCCCTTTCCTGCGCTCTCCTCTGGGTAATGGGTTTCTGATCCTCCTCCTATGTCCCGGCGCGCACCGTCTTGGCTGCCGTTGTACTTCTCCCGCCCGCAAGGCAGGCGCACGTGCTGCACAAGCCAGCGTCCGAGCTTTACGAGTATGAGGCGGCGCTCCCCACGTCGGCGCAGTGTTCATGAGTTCTCAAAGCAAGCGTCACAGCATTTACAAATCCCATCACCACCCCTCACCTCCATTCGGAGAAGGTGAGGCAACTTGAGACACAGAGCTTTCTAATAAACCAATTATGGTGCAGTATAAACAGGCCGGACCAGACCTTTGTCTTTCACAATGGCTTTCAAAACTTCCCTTCTTCGAGATAGAATAGAACGACGAGTGTTACGAGCAACGGCCTGATTCGTGTCCCTCATTCTTTCGAGAGCTGCGCAATGGTCGGCTCGCATTTCTTCGACATATCGACCTTGTTCGATCTCCACCTCTGTACGTTCTTGAGGCGAGAGCTTCTCATCCAGTACATCCCACCCCTCCTTCCCGGCACTCTATCCTCCTCAATACAGTAGTTGTGCAATTTCATTGCTACCGACATGATCGCCGTACAATGCTCTAACGCAAAATCAAGATGATCACTTAGTTTACGGCACCTCGCGACTACAATCCCAAGAGCCTGCTTGATATGAATTCGCAAAGATGACATTTAAAATTGAAGTTGTCTTGTTCTTCTGTTAGTGTAGACGAGGGGAATGGAACTATAATGTACTCCGAAACGGGGTATGCTTCGTCACCCACAACCCAAAAATACTCACCAAGTAGGCCATCCTCTACCTCCATCATAAATCCAGAAACAGGGTTTGCGAGCTCGTCATGAGTGGCACCACGACACCTTCCAAAAGCTTAGAGAAATATGTAATTGTCGCATAAACACCCCACACCCGGCGGAGGGGGTGTTCGCGATGTTCGGCGGAAGACCCCGGATCGGCGTACCGAGGGTCTTGAACCAACCAACGCCACCGGAAGCGGGCCGGTAGCGGGTGGTAGAGCGTGGTCGGCGGGGACGCGCGCGTAGGCGAGTGGATCGACGCCTCGACGCCCCGGAGCAGTACCGGTTGACGATCCGGTACTGACGGGCGGAGGCGGATCACAGCTCGCCGGGGTGTCGCGCGTGTCCACTACCCGCTCGGTGGTAACTACTCGCGGAACGGCGGTGTGAGTAGAGTAAGCTGGGTGGTCGACCGTCGGTGGAGGGTTGCCTGTCCCCCTCCCCTCCGCCGGCGGTCGCTCCCTATATTTATTGTACAAGTTAATTAACCGTCTACAGTACAGTACGGACTGTACTGTAGTCGGCTTACTGTAGACAGTGCGGGTCGGCCCGCACTGTAACGCTGTCAGCCGTCGGGGCTGACAGCACACGTGTGCTACACGTGGGGTACACGTGTTAGTGCGCGCGCGCTGTAAGGTATGCGCGCGCGCACGCTGTAAGGTCCGTACCTCACAGCGTTAGATCTAATTCTAAATCTAATGTATAGTACAGTAGCCGGCGGTTATGCTACACGGCCCCCCCTTAGGCGTGAACGTCCGCGTTCACGTGTGCGGGTAGGGGGGGGTATCCTTCTTCGTATAATCCCCGTGGCGAGCCGTTGCCTGCGCCACTTCCGCGGCTCAGTCACCTCTGTTTTCCCTCGCTCTCGTGATCGCTCGTTCCCTTCCTCCGAGATTCCTCTACCTCGTTACTTTGCGCCCGTCTTCTTAGTGCGGCGCGCCATCTTCCGCCCGTGTCATGAGCAACCCCCCCTCTCCGTCGCGCGAGGGAGGTGCTCCCCCTGGTTCGTCGGGGTCAGTCGGGGCCCCGCTGCCGACTCTCCGTCCTACGGGTGCGGGTTCGCCCGCAGCGGCGGCTCCGTCGTCGCAGCTCACCGCCTTCCAGAAGACGCGTCCCTCCCGGGATTCCACGATCTCGGGGGAGTTGGGGACCTCCGTGGTCGGCATCGTCGGAGGTCCCGCGTACCACGCCGCCGAAGGTCATCTCGGGTCGGGTTCCCCTTCCGCCCGTGGCCTACCGCTGCCGATGGCTTCGGCCGGTCCCTCTGGCTCCACGGGAGCCGTGCCAACGCCACTCCTTCCGCCGCGCCCTGATCCGTACAGGGCCCAAGGGCGTTCCGGTCGTCCCGGATCGCCATGGGACGTTGTCCGTCCGTCGGGGGAGGGCCACCGAGGTGCATCGCACAGCTCGACGAGGTGGCTGGGCGCGGTCTACGAACGGTCCGCGCCCCTACCGCTGAGCCGTCTCCGGTTCCCCTGGGGTCGCCATGCCCGGTCGGGCGTGACTATAGCCGAGATAATTTCTCAACCCGAGGTGCGCCCTGATCTTGCCCGCATCCTCAAGATCGGGGGCGCCGGTCTTATCGATCAGGCCGCGGCGGCGCTCGTCCGCCTCATGGCGGAGGGCGATGGTGCCGGATACCAAATCCCCGGCGAAATCCCCTGCGACCGTACGTTCGTGTATAGCGTGGCCGAGGCTGAGTACGTCGATCGCATGGCCTCGGCCCTCTGCCTTCCTGGCGGAAGGGGTTCGCAGCCGTTCGTCCTTGCCGAGGTCGCGGGGCTGTACGTGTGCCCCCGTCCCTATGCGTTCTCGAAGCCGTTAGTCGCGCTTCAGAAGTCGGCCAGTGCCTTGATGAGGATACACTCTATCGCGATCGCCCATCGCGACTGGTCGGCATATCGCCGAGCCGACGAAAAGGATGGGCGCGTGTTCCGCTCGGCATGCTTCGAGCATGGACTGTCCCCCGCCGATTTCCCCACACTCCCCGCCGTGGTTCGGGACTCCTTCCCTTCGCTGGGAGTCCACCCGCTCCTCCCGTACGTTCTTAAATACTTCGGGTCCGCCTTCCTAGAGGAGGACCACCCGGCGTATGAGTGTCTCTTGTCTAACTGCGAACGGGAGTGGGCTTGGTCGGTGTGCAACGCCGTCAGCACCGAGCTGGGTGTGAATGGCAGGGTGTTCATCCAGCCCACCCCGACGTTGGATTTCTTGGGGAGAGTGACGCCGGGGCTCCCTAAGGTGTCCTTGAATCCGTCCGACCGGGAGTCCACACACGTCGTGTGGACGTATACCGCCGTCTTGGATCTCCTCCGCCGTGCCGGAGGGGTGGGGGAACATACCCACCGCCCCTGGACTGACTTCTCCACCGGCGAACGGAGTGTCTTTTTACTGTACGACGTTCGCGCGGACGCGTTCGCGTCGCGACCCGCCGTAGGACCGCCTCCAACCGGGTCGTCGGGGTCCCGCAGCGGTGTGGGCTCCGCTGCCCGTGCAGCGCGTCGCAAGCGTTACCGGGATCTGGACGCTGAGTCCCCGGACGTGTTCGCAGTGGGATCGAACCCATTTCGTATCGCGAGTCCCATCTACACCGAAACGCCTCTTCGGGGCAGCCGAGGACCCTCCGAAATACTGCCCGTCCCGCCGCTCCGTTCCTTGGAGGGCGGACCTGCGCCGGGTGAGTTTGCGGATCGTGTCCTATCGCCAGATGAGCTCGAGTCGATCCCCGAATTACTGCGCGCTTTGGGGCACTCCCGGGATCGTATCTGGTCTACCGGAGCGCTGCTAAGCACGATGGCAGGCTGGTACCTAGCCCGGAGTGACGAGGCTCGACGCCTCGGCGCCGAACGGGCCTCACTAGCCTCGCAGTTCCATCGTGCTCAGAGGGAAGTGGAGGCGCTTCGTGCCGCCTCGCTCCGTTACTCCCAATCCGTCGCGCGTCTCAGTGCTGACCGTGACCGCTACCGTGCGGAGCGCGACGAGCTCCGGGCGATTCGTGCAGCGCCAAGCGGGCGGCATCCGATGTCGCAGGGGGTGACGCCTCCGAGGCGTCGTCCCGTACCCCGCGATCCGTACGGTCACCTGGGGTCCGACCTCCCGGCTACTGGGAGCCCCGTAGGTCGTGGTGAGGGCCACGTCGGCGAAGCTCGCTACGCCGCCATTGCGATGCCCTCCCTTGCGGAGGTAAGGGCAACCCCGCCACGTCACCCCAGTTACTGCCCGACGTCGTCGTACGGTCCCGAAATCACGGAGACAGGGGAGGAGGCTGGTCGTTGACGCTGCCTAGCTAGTAGAAGCAGGTCCCTCTTCCCCTTGGTGCGATAAATGGACCTCCCCTCGATCCTTTCCTTAGTTACTCTTTCCCTACGTACCCGTTCCCCTGGGGGCTTGGAACCTTCCGCGCGCTCACCCCCGTCCGCGGGCGGAGACGGCGGTACATCGTTCGTGTGAGACGGCTTCGCGGGAGCCGAACAGCTCGCTAGGGGACGTGTCGAGGTGCCCCACGGTGGACGTCGAGGCTGCCGGTCGTCTGATCGCGTCGTACCGCGCGTTTTATTTCCCCCCTTCGCCGACGGCTCCTTACGCCGACGCGTCTCAACCCTTTGCGGTCCATCGCGCCGAGGTGGTATAGACGCCGCCGGCTCGTCCGACGTGCGGTAGGTGCTTCCTTCTTCGAGGAGGAAGGCTCCTCGTCTGTCCCTCCGGCGGACTGTGCGGCGAAGAGATGGGGATTTGGCGAGCTCCTATTGGTCGGCCTTGTCGTCACTGCCCCAAGGGAGCTCGCGTCGTCCCCCGCCTCCGGTCGGCGTCGTTAGTCCCCGTAACAGGGACGGGCCGGTGCGTTACTGTTGCGGGGTCGTCCCTCCTTGATGTCCAATTCGGCCCGCTCCCACTTCCTCCGCGCGGCGTCATGCTTCCCTCTCGCCACCGCCCCTCTACCGCGTCGTCGGTCGACGTCGTTCTTCTCTGTGCCGGGGGCGTCGGGCTTCCGCGCGCTGGCGAACGCCGGGGTACTCCCCCGCTGACGGCGAGAGTTCGAGTGCCTCCACTCGCGTCCACCCACAGTTCGCTCGCGTGCGTTTCGGCGGTAATGGAAACGACTGTACGAGTGCGTTGGCTCAGGGAGTCTCCTCGGGCCACGAAAAGGGGCTCCCTCTCGTTGTGTCCTTGCGTAGACCTTCGGATCGGCGTCATGTCAACGAAGCGACGCCTCGCTCGGCGTAGACTATCCATCGCGAATGAGTCGCGGGACTCTTGGAGGGGCAGCGGCCGTGTCCTCCTCCCCCATTACGTCGGCAGACAGGAGTCGCGATTTCGGCACTCGTCCTTTTCCGTCGTGTTCGTTGCGAACGGATTCTCTTCCACGAGAAGTGTCCCAGTTTAACGTCGCCGTGTGCTGCCGCGAGCGCCCCTACATGCGCGCTGGCGTGGTAGTGCGCAGCTCCGCGTGGGGCGGTCCGGCCTAACGAACGAATGGTGTCCCGCGCGCCCGCGCCACAGTTCGCGCGACGGATTTCGGTAGGGTACACGCGCCCAGGACTGAGTCGAAGACGGCGTGTACGTGGGGCAGGACGATCGGCCGTGACCTCGCGCGCACCTCGTCCCGTTGTGGAGGTGTGCGGGTATGTGGCGTGGACGAGCCTAGGATATGTAGGTATGCGACGACGCGCTCGAATGCGGGTCGGTGTGCACGAGCGTCCTGCCTCTTGGCGGCGGGAATGAGGGCGTGTCGCACCGAGATGATGCGAGCACATCACACCGCCCGTTCCAGATTGTGTACGGTGGCGTGTGTCAGCCGACTGTCGATTTTTTTATGGCCCGCGCGCCTTGTACGCACTCCTAATGCACGTGCTGTCCGCCGTCCGGCGTAATTTCCCACCGTCCAATATTTTCGTATTTTTAGGGAGGTGGCGGCGGTTTGGTGGCGTCGTCCGCTTTCGAGGCACTGGCAGACAGTTGCCCCTCCGTTCGCACATCCGCTCTCGGATCCTATCGTATTTTGTCACTGCTTATGCGCGCACGCACAAAACGAGCGCAGCGCAGTCGTTCCTCGCCTCATCGATTACCTCAGGGGTCGTCCCCTCTCGGGCAGTACGGACTGTTCGAGGTCTCTGAGTCGCGTGTTTGGGAGAAGTCCCTTACATCGGCTTGGCCCTCTTTCTCTCTACAACCGTTGCGTTATGCTGCAGTTGATCACGACGGAACTGCAACGGCTTTGTGAGTGTAGCGCCCCTGCACATGTCGTCGTGTTCGCTGGGAGGTCGTGTCCTCCCTCATTTCACTTCACGTCCCAGGGCTACTGTTCGTGACACAGTACGCCCTGTCTCACGACCCTCCTCTCGTCGGTGATGGCGGTTCGTGTCGCATGGACTTGCGTTGTCCATGCGTCGACTGGACATCCTATGCTTCCCCGAAGTTGGTCGGCCACCCTCGTTGTGTCCTTGCGTAGACCCCCGCCCTTTCCGACCGCGAAGGGGGGGTTTAATTTTTCCGGTTGACGGAGCGGTTGGGGGGGGGCCCCTCCTTAAGAGTGAACGTCCGCGTTCACTTCGGAGTTGAGGTCCCTCCCCGTGCGTCTTCGAAGACGCAGCGCATATCGAGACACCAATTCTTCGGGGATGTGGGTGCGTGCCGTCCAAGTGGGTTGGTCGTAGTCCGCCCACTTGATGAGGAACTCCGTTGTTCCGTCTTCCATCTCTCGATGCTTGAGTAGCCTCTCCACGGCGTACTGTGTTCCCTCCCTGACCTTGTCGGCAAGGTCACGCGGGGTCGTCGTGCTCACCCGTGGCACGTCCATCGGCGGGGGCGCGTACACGCAGCGGTCTGCGGACACCCGCTCGGTGACGCCATCACGATCGATTGTGATGGTTCGACGATCGTTGGCGAGGACACGGTACGGCCCCACGGCGGGCGAGGCGAGCTTGTTAGACGTCTTGTTCCCGTCGGTGGGGTTCAGGTAGATGAAGTTACCTGGCTCGAGACGTGTGTTAACCGTTCGAACGCGCTTATCGAAGTCGCGTTTGTAACGGGCTTGCGTGCGTCGCAAGCTCCCATAGGCCTTCTGGATGGTCGCGTCCAGGGTCTTCAGGAACTCCGCACGATCCGTTCCCCTATCGGCAGGGGGCGCGTCCCCGCCGGTTCTTCGAAGAGAAAACTCCGGCGGGGGCCGGCTGAGCACGAGCTCAAACGGGGTCGTTCGTGTGGTTCGGTGTACGTGGGAGTTATATGCGTACGTTAACGGTCCCACGTACACGTCCCAGTCGTCTTGATGCTCGTTCACGTAATTGCGGAGCATCGCCGCAATCGTTCGGTTATAGCGTTCCACCTGGCCGTTCGTCTGAGGGTGGTACGCTGATGTATAAAGGTTCGTAACTCCAAGCACTCGGCATGTGCTTTGGAAGAACTTTGCGTTGAACTGCGGTCCGTTATCCGACAGTAGCGAGCGTGGGACGCCGTACTTAAAGACCCACGCTTCGCAAAACGCCACTGCGACGGTGTAGGCGGTTACCGTCCGCAGTGCGACGACCTGCGTTAACTTCGTAAAGCGGTCGGTGATTACCAAGAGGAACCGTTTCCCTGCCTTGGTCTTTGGGAGCGGCCCCAGTATATCGATCGCGAGGCTCTCCAATGGCCGCGTCGCCGGAAACAACCTTAATCGGTTTAGGTGTTTCCGAAGCTTGACGCGGTTCATCGCACAGGTTCGACAACCTCGTACGGTCGACGCGACGTCCGCGGCCAAGTGTGGCCAGTAGTACTCGCGACGGAGCGCGTAGTACATGCGGTTTTGCCCCGGATGCCCGGCGATGGCCGGGTTATGGCAGAGCCGCAGCAACCGGGCGCGTAGGGTCCGAGGGACCACCACCTGTACGATATCAGGGTCGAAGGGGTGTCTCCGTTTGAGCACCCCTTGGTGGTCCTCGAAGAACGCGGAGTCCCGGGACTCTGACTGTCGTGCCAATACCGTTTGGCAGAAGTCAGCCACGCGTTGTTCTTCGGCTATCTCCTCTACCGTAAGAGGGGCCGGCAGGTCGTCCTGCGGAGGGGCGACCTGGGAACCGGACGTATCGGCTTCGAAGTCTTGGGCGCGATCGAGGTCCACGGCGTCGGATTCCTCTTTCTCTGCCCAGAAAGCGTGGGGTTCTTCTAGAGCAGGGGCTTCGTCGTCGCCCCTCGGCTCGTCGCGCGCTCGGGCGCGCAAATTCCTTCGGGATTTCGTTCGGTTCCTTGTGGTCACGAAGACGTGGTCGGCCTCGTGGTCGCAGCTCGCGGTGCATACGTGGTCCGCGAGCTCATCGGAGACATCACGAACGGTCGTGCACGTGTCGTAGGTGGGGACGTCGTCGTCCACCTCGACAGCCGGGCGAGGGTCGTCGGCGACCCTCGGTGATACGAGGCGTGACAGGGCGTCGGGGACCTGGTGCACGCGCCCGGGGCGGTACTGAATGGTGAAATCGTATTCAACCAGACGTAGCCGCCACCGGGTGAGTCTGCCGGAACTCTCGGTCAGGGACATGAGCCACCTCAGCGCGTCGTGATCCGTTCGGACGGTGAACTTCGTGCCCTCGACGTACGGGCGTAGTGTGCGGACGGCCCACACTACAGCGAAGCACTCGCGTTCCGTAGCGCTGTAGTTGCGTTCGCTGTCGTTTAACGAATACGACCAATATCCGACGGGACGCCAGTCGTTGGCTTCGTCGTGTTCTTGCAGCAGCGTACACCCGAGTTGGTACGCACTTGCATCGGTATCGATCATGTACGGCCGACCGTACCGCGGAAGCGCAAGTATCGGCGGAGCGATCATCCTTGCCTTGAGGTCCTCGAACGCTTGAAGCTGGGCCTCCGTCGGACTATCGAAGTCGGGGTCGGCGTCCTTGCGGGTCATGTCGGTTAGCGGTCGAGCTATCTTGGCAAACCCCCTGACGAAACGGCGGTAGACGTTGCACGCCCCGAGGAACGAGCGCACCTGCGTAAGCGTCCTCGGGAACGTGAACGTCTTGAAGGCGTCGGCCGCCGTTTCGGCCACGCTGAGCTTACCTGGGGATATCACGTGCCCCAGGTAATGCACCTTCGGACGGAAGAAGCTGCACTTCTTGAGCTTGACGGATATACCGGCGGTCCTCAACAAGCTCAAGACAATGTCGAGGTGTTGGGCGTGCTCCTCGTGCGTTCGGGAAAAAACTATGACGTCGTCGAGGTATACGAGACATATCTGCCATCTTACGCCGGACAAGATGATGTCCAATGCACGTTGGAAGGTGGCCGGTGCCCCTTTCAGTCCGAACGGCATACGCAAATGGCGAAACGTACCCATATGCGTGGTGAATGTGGTCTTATCCCGGTCCTCCGGCGCGACCGGGATTTGCCAGTAGCCTGAATTGCAGTCGAGCGTAGTGAAGACGGCTGCATCCCCTAACGAATCGATGCAGTCGTCCATCCGGGGCAGCGGATACGAATCCGCTGCCGTCTTTGCGTTGAGACGTCGGTAGTCAACGCAAAACCGAATGGAGCCGTCTTTCTTCGGGACGAGCACCACCGGCGAAGCCCACTCGGTGCTCGCGGGTTCGATAACTCCGGCGTTCAACATCTTGTTGACTTCTTTAGCGACCATCTCACGCATGGCGGGCCCCTTTCGGAAGGGCATAGAACGAATCGGTTTCGTCCCCGCCTCGAGTGGTATGCGGTGCTCCGTTGCTCGTATCGTACCGAGCGCACCGCTCCACAGGCTCGAATGCTTACGGAGCATGTCGAGTACCTGTGCGCGGAGCTTGTCATCGTCGATGTATGACAAGCCCATTTCTTTTTCCCAATTCTCCGGCGAATTTTCGGGATCCTTATTTGTGACTCGCGCGGTGCCTTCCGTCGATGATGGGCACCCCGCCGGCTGATCGCCGGGGCCGACGTGACTTCCCTCGGCGGTCTTATTTTCCGGGGAGCTTGGTCGGCCAGCGCCCCCTCTCCCGGCTTGCACGTCCAAGTCGGTGAGATGCAGCGCGTGTGCGATCTCCGCCCCGACTTGGCGCTCGGGCGTCAGGATCGCCAGTGGATTGCGCTTCGCGTAACCGACGACGGTGCGCTTCGGGAGCCGCCTCGCTTGGCGCGAGAAATTCGCCACGATCACGTCGAAGGTCTGGTTCGGTAAGACCTCAGCTACATCGTTCGTGAGCCTCACTCCGTTTCGACGTTGGAGTGACGGCTTGGGTTCCAAGAAAACGAGGCCGCTCCCCGCGGTGGTGACGCGTATCCGTGCTTGCGACATCGCGGGGATCGTGACCCATCGGGCGACACGGATCGGCTGTGGGGCTTCTTCGCGTACGTCGGCCCGACTTGACTGGCGACCGTGGCGCCGGGTTGGGGGAGACGGCTCCCCCTTCCCATCGACAATGGCGACGGAGCCACCTTGTCGGAGCTCGAGCCTCTGCGCATCGATGTCGATACTTCGAACGTGCGCATCGATAAACGCCGTGCCCAGGAGGACGGGCACCGCGAGCTGGTCGGCGACCACAAACGGAATGCGGAACGTCTTGTTCCGCAGTCGGACGGCCAGCTGCACGACCGCAGTCAGCTTGAGCGGGTTACTGTTCGCGCCTGCCAACCGTGGCAGGCGTGCGTCGCGTACGACGTAGCGCGTCCAATCGGGAGGAAGGTCGGCCTTCCTCACCAAGTTATACCCCGAGCAGGTATCGACTGCAATGGTATGAGGCTTGAACGCGTTCCCCTCGGTTGCAATCGAGCCGAGGACGTTGTATATCTTCGATGTCATCAAGCAGATGACACCGTCGACTACCTTCGGTGACGACGGCTCGGCCAGGTCGTTCCGCTTGGGCCGCCGGCGTCGGTTCCGGCTTCTCTTCCGTGGTCTTCTGCCTCGGTCGCGGGGCGTCCGTCGGTCGGTGAGGTCCTCGCGACAAGTCGCGTCCGTACGCGACTTGATTTCTTCTGGCTGCCCCGGACACACGTGGGTCGGGCCGCCTGCGCGTTCGATGCGCTCCTTATTTGGCATGTGGCTCACGGTGGCCACGGTGCCTTCTTCCTCTAGGCTTGCCGGGCTCTCGGTGGCCTCGGCGCCTTTGTCCTCCCGCACCTGACTTACGGAAGTCTCGGTGCGCTCGTGCGGAGTCGAGGGGAATATTATCGGCAAACATTCCCCTCCTCCGCCGGGGTTGAATCGTAACGGGTCTAGGTTGTTGTGACAAGACGGCTCACGCGACCGCGCGAACGTAACCGTCTTTACGGGTTTTTGGAACTACCCGAGCTGTCGGAGCTACCCGCCCTGCTATCGTTAGCTAGCGCGTCAACGGGTCCCTGGCCGTGGTGGTGCGCGTCGTTCCTCCACTTTGGCTGGGCATCCTCTACGAAGTAATTGGATGCTTCGCCACCTTGAATTGCAACGTCCGGCCGTTGCAACATTTGAGGGGCGGCGAGAACCGGTTCTCCTCCGCCTCCTTCCGTGGGCTGGGGGTTCGGATCCCCAACCCAATCTTGGAGGTACATGATGGCGTTCTGTACCCCTTGGGGCAACGGGGGTCGGCCCCGGTCGCCTCTTCCATCTCGACGGGGATACCGCGTATCCATCCGACGAGGATCACGACGATCCCTTTGATCGGTTCCCGGGTGTCGATACCCGCCTTCGCGAGGGGCGAAACGGACGCCCCCACCCGATCGGTTCGGGTCTCCTCGCCGCGGGCCTCGGTCTTCCCGCGTAGACTGCTGAATGAGATTGCGCATCCCGGGGCGCGTCTCCATCTGATAGCGGTAGTTCCTGTACGCCGTGAACTGACGTTGTTCAGGCGAAAGGAACGGGCACGCGTACATGGCGTGGCCATACGTCCGGCACAGCCAACAAACGTACGCGCTGCCATCGGTCGACGCGAACGTCGCCGCGTGGCGTGCCTCTTCGTCGGTGAGTCGAGGCACGTTAGGCAGCCCGCGGTCTCCTTCTCGACGGGAGATATCCAGCTCTGCCATGTTGTGGTTCGGACCACCCGTGGCTTCTGGCGTGCGCGCGAACGCAGTCGCGTAGCTTCCGGTCGATCCCGTGGAAGCTGTCGTTGGAGGTCGGCCTCCTGCGCGGTCGAAGCCTTGCGTAATGAGGACAGGGTCGGCCTGCCACTCATCTTCTCCAATGTGGAGGGCGGTCGCCGGCGAACTTGTTCCGTGCGACCTCGGAGTTCGGACTCCCTTCGCCGCCGGCTTCGGATCCGGCAGCGGCAATCCGCGGCGGGCGCGGTAGGTTGTTCCCTCAGCCGTTGCGATACGGCGGATCGTTGAGAGTTCGGTCTTCTGTTGTCCGGGCAACCTTTGCATCGTCTCTGCCACTGCGGCCCGGGTCGCAGTGGACAACCCGCGCACGAAGTAGTGCGCGAGGGCTTGTTCTGAGAACACGGCCGTGCATCGGAACGCGGCGGATTCCAGCCGGTCCGCGAACGTGTTCTCGGTTTCGTGAGGAAGCTGTCGCGCCGACGCGACAGCATCAAACGCTTCCCCTAAGACGTCGTCGGTTAGGTAGCGTTTGATAAATTGGTTGACGAGACCAGGCCAGCTCGTATCGTCGTGGAGCTGGCCGGCGCGGAGGCCGCGCATGGTGTAACTCGTATACAACCGCTCCGCGTCTCGCTCGAGGAAGTGAGCGAAGACACGGACTGCCACACCTTCGGTCAGGTGCTGGGCATTGAAGGTTATCCGGATATCCTTCAGGAACGGGAGCAACTGAATCGCGTCAGTACCGTCGAAGCTCTTCATCGTGGGGCGGAGCCCACGGCAGCGTTGGACGTACTTGGCGATCCGTCCCGCGTCACCCCAGGTAACGAGCCTCGAGGTGTTGTCCAACCGATACATCCGGTAGTTCGCGACGGCGCTGAACTCCTGTATCATGGTGTGGACGGGCTCGACCCCGGGTTCGGCGGGACCCAACGTTCCGAACGGAGTGACGGGCAACGTTCGGACGTCGACGGGGCCGGGATGCGTGGTAAGATCCGCTGGCTGGTAGCCGCCCCAGCGAGGATCGAAGGGGAGAATCGGTTCCCCTGATCCGCGGGCGACTCCTCCACGGCCCTGCTCGAGTTCGGTCGGTACCCGTCGTGACTGCCGCATGCTTCCGGGAACATGCGGCAGGGCTTGAGTCTCCGACGCGAAGTTCGTGTCCGCCGTCGGCTTGATGTCCTCCGCCCTCCGGCAGGTGACGGCACCAGCCGGGGGCCACTCTTGCGATCCGGACGCGACCGGAGGAACAGTGGCACCGGGCCTACTCGAGGAGGCTCCGGGCGGCCTCTCGGCCGAGTTCTGTTCCATCTCACGGGCACGGCGGCGCGTTGAGTTAAGTTCCGCCGCCATGTGCGCGAACGCTCCCATCTGTTCGGCAGATGGGAAGGGTTGCGGGGCTCGTCGAAGCCCGGAGTTTGCACTCGCGGGTCGACCCGCAACCTCTACGGCGGGGGAATCAATGCGCGCGTCCTCGACCAGCGCCAAACGGGCGTGTAGCTGGTCGACGAGCGCGCGCAGGTTCTCCAAGGACTGAGTTACGCGCGCGAACCTTCCTTCGCGGAGGGAGCGCAACTCCTCCATACAGCGGGCGTAGACGCTGTCGGAGACGTCGATACGGAGAGATGTCCGGACATCTTCGATGTACTCGGCGATGCGATCGTACATCGCGCGAGGGCGTCCTTCGGAGAGGTCGGGCGACGGTTCGCGGTCCCGAGGACCTGCGTCGCCGTCGCCCACCTGGACGCGTAGCGCGGCCTCTCGCACATCCGCCGGCTCGGATCGGATCGAGGTCGGGTACTCGGCGCTCATCTCAACGCGTACGGACGCGGAGGTAAAGGACAACCTTCTCGGCGTGATCTTGAAGGTCTTCTAGGTCGGGAGACCAGTGTCGCATAAACACCCCACACCCGGCGGAGGGGGTGTTCGCGATGTTCGGCGGAAGACCCCGGATCGGCGTACCGAGGGTCTTGAACCAACCAACGCCACCGGAAGCGGGCCGGTAGCGGGTGGTAGAGCGTGGTCGGCGGGGACGCGCGCGTAGGTGAGTGGATCGACGCCTCGACGCCCCGGAGCAGTACCGGTTGACGATCCGGTACTGACGGGCGGAGGCGGATCACAGCTCGCCGCGGTGTCGCGCGCGTCCACTACCCGCTCGGTGGTAACTACTCGCGGAACGGCGGTGTGAGTAGAGTAAGCTGGGTGGTCGACCGTCGGTGGAGGGTTGCCTGTCCCCCTCCCCTCCGCCGGCGGTCGCTCCCTATATTTATTGTACAAGTTAATTAACCGTCTACAGTACAGTACGGACTGTACTGTAGTCGGCTTACTGTAGACAGTGCGGGTCGGCCCGCACTGTAACGCTGTCAGCCGTCGGGGCTGACAGCACACGTGTGCTACACGTGGGGTACACGTGTTAGTGCGCGCGCGCTGTAAGGTATGCGCGCGCGCACGCTGTAAGGTCCGTACCTTACAGCGTTAGATCTAATTCTAAATCTAATGTATAGTACAGTAGCCGGCGGTTATGCTACAGTAATTAGAATCACAGAGAGCTTGCACCGGAATTGCATAATAGCCCTTAGGGCAAAAGAAAGATGCAGAGTTACTCTCCCTTGGTGGATGCCTCATCTTGATGCATGTCCCATCCAAGGCCCCAACACAGCCATCTAAAGAGTTTACTTGGGCTCGTGAGAGCTTAAATAGGCTCGCAACAGTCTCCAGTTCCTGTTTCGATCGTGAAAGCCTGGGGAAATGAAGTACTTTTTCCAGTACTCCCACTGTATCGTGCAAAACGTCGTAAACAGTCCCACACGCGATTCTATATATTAACGCGACATCTAAATCTTCAGCACCTGCCAGTATTCGCAATGTAATAGCTATTCGAACGTCTGTGGGAAGCGTTGCGCTTCGATAATCCGTTTCTGCCTGCTGCGGCCTTCTCATATGCGGAGAATGCTTCATAAAGAGCTTGAGAAATGCCGCACGAGTCATACGGAACAGTCGCTTGAAAGCCTGATTTCCCGGTTGACGGGACATGTGTCTGAAATGCGCTGAAAACTGGTCGTCAAAAGCTCCTTCTTGTCCTTTTACGACAGCGTTACGGCGCCGTCTTCGGCGTCGGATAGGGCGGAGGCGTTGTCGGAGATGGTTTTGCGCAATCGCAGCGGTAGTGATCGCTGCAGCCCTGGCGAGAACATGAAATGGGAGACTAAGAGATGATTGTTAGACGGGATTTGGGACACGGGATGCCATGGAGAGCTACGCTGGATGGTCTGCATGCAGGGATGGTCTTGGGCCTGCCTTGAACGACGGCGATCGGCACATTTGAGCTCCCCACGATAGTCGATCCGGCAATAGGGCACACGGCGCTTGGCTTGGCACGACACGGCGCTCGGATTTGGGCACTAAGTTTTTCAGACGTTAAGTTTTAGTAAAAGTGTAGAGCACTGACCGCCCGCTCAATCTCGATGCTGTACTGTAGCACACGCGGAATGCCTCACTATCATAAGTGAGATATATACCACGTGTAACCGTGTATCCAAACCCCCCCGCTCGTGTCCGGGTGTAAGCTCCATGGAGCCCTGTCGAAGTACTGACAGTTCTACCCACGTGTACCCGTGTTATCCCTCACGTTAATCGTGTCATTTCCCACGTGTAGTGGTTGTCATACCTCCCCAAGAGGAGTTTCTCCGGCCATCGCCGCCGTCGTCCAATTTAGTATTTTTAGTTTAATTAATTATAGCTCCGACGTCAGCTAGTATATAGCCGACGTCCGACCCTTAGTAAAACGGTACGAAGCTTTGGGTCTAGAACTCGGGTTTCTGGAACGGAGTCGTAGCCTCGCGTCGGTCCCCGTCCCACGACGGTACCCTGCGAGCCATCTACGTCCCGATTCCCTCCTGCCTCTACCGCGCGCGTCGTCCCGCCACGCCCGGCTCTCCGCGCGACAGCTGTCCCTACCGCTCCGCCCCTCCTGGGCTCTGTTTCCCACTTTTTCCCTTACTTTCCCTACTGCGCTTCGCGCCCGGCCCCGTACCGGTCCCTTACGGGTGGTCTCCCGATAACCCCCTACACGCGCCCCCGAACGCGCGCGCTCTGCCAGAGGGGGATCCCACCCCTTCCCCCTCAGTGCACGACATTTTGGTCTCCCGACCTAGAAGTCTACGGAGTGTCCCTTATCCCTTACCGTTTTTGGTCCTAGGTGTTCTATCTCTGTTTCAACAGGTTTCGACAAGCTCAAGGCTATGGTATCCGGGTCCGATTCGTCCCGTGAGACCCGTCCTCGAGACGTGCCTCCGCCAGTTGCGGCGTGGATCACTCGGAGTTGTCGCGAGACCCTCCGAGAAGCGGAAAGATTCACGCTCAATACTGTAGCGGAGAAGCTCGCAGCGCAACCGTCGGCGCTGCGAGAAAACCTCAAGACCTTTATTGAGGAAACTATCGCGGCCCAAGCCGAGGTACAAGCCGCGCGAGAGCGCGATCGCCTAACCGCCCTGGAAGGCGTGCTCACCAAGGCCTGGCAGGCGGACATAGCTGCCAGCGCCAAGGAGGCCGCCATCCTGCGTAAGCAAGAGGAGACCGCCACGGCGGAGGAACTCAAGGCCCTCCGTCGAGAAATTGCCATCTTGAAGACGCAAACATCAGCCTCCGCTGCTGGAATCCCTTCGACTACAGTCGGAGTAGCGACTCTCCCTCCCGCTGAGGGGTTGCCCCCGTTGAATAAGAGCCTGCTCTTTTCCAACGTGACAACGCCGGCGCTGCAAGCCGCGGGGATACGGGTCCCCTCCATGGAGACCGCACCCCAATTCTCCGCCAACCCGCAGGCGTCGCGAACCGCGGCAGGAGCCTCCCGCGAGGGAGCCTCCGCCGGACCTATCCACCTTGAAGGTGATTTACCTTCCCAGAATTTACGGGGAGAGAACCCCGATCAAGGGGGAAGCTCAGACGACGAGGGGAGTGGACGACGAAAAAAGTCCAAACCCAGTCGGAAAGAGCGGAAGGCGAACCGTCGCAAAGGACGAAAGGATGGACACCCTCCGGACGGGTACTCAAGCCCGTCCTCGACATCCTCCTCTGACTCGGAGACCGACTCCGAGTCAGAGTCCCTTACGGCCCCAACGCCGACGTTCGGCCCCAAACAGAAAAAGGTTTCTGTCTGGAAGCCGACAAACCACCGGTTCAGAGGTGTGTGCAACTACCGAGCCTACCGCCTCGTGGATACCGACCCAACCCTGGACGACCGGGTCTACGCTACCACCCGTAAAAGGGTGCAGTACCTCCTCGTGGTCATGGGGGAGTACAAATTCAGCGGGGTAGATCCTATCAGGGTCATCAGTTTCCTGGCTCGCTGCAAGGAAAATTTTGACAACGCCAATATGACCGAGGCGATGGCCCTGATGGCCCTACCCCATCTGCTGGCTCCGCCAGCGAAGGAAGCGTATGAGTCCCAGCGGGGACTGTACCGCAAATCTCAGGGGATCGCGAGCTGGGCCGCCGCCGTCAATTGGCTGTTGCGCACATATGCGACGAACCTCGAGATCGAGCGGGCCCTCACGGCATTGAGGGAGCTACGCCAGAAGCCGGGCGAACTGGAAACCGAGTACGCTACTCGAATGTCCACCGCCCTGGGGAGGTGCGGGGACGTGCACTCGGCATACGAGAGGACGACCCTCTTCATCGAGGGGCTCACCCCCGCGATCAAGCCGCTGGTGTTACAAGCTCGCGAGGATCGACCCCGATCCTCGTTCGAGGATACCATCGCCCACGCGCGCTCGCACGGCGATGCTTTCCGGGCCCAGCACGGGGCGGGGCGCCGCGTGGAATTCGGGAAGCCTCGCCCGGTTAGACAGGTTCTCGCTGCCCTGGATGGCGCCACGTCGTCGTCGACCGGCCCCCCTCCCAGTTTTCAAACGGCCCGGGGAGCCGAGAACTACTTCGCTACCGATGGTGACCTCGCCGGGGGGGCTCCTTCCCTCCCGACGGAAGAATCCTCCTTCAACGACGGAGACTCGCTGTTTTACGGCGACCGGCGCAAGCCGTATCAACCCGCTCGAGAGCCCGCCGAGGGCTTTCGCGGACTTCCACCCAGGAAAACGTCCCGTAATTACCAAAAGGATCTGCGGGGACCTCCGTCCCCGCAGATCATCTGCTTCACCTGTTATCGGGTCGGGGACCACATTTCCCCCGACTGCGACATGAAGGTGAAGGATGTATCCCTCGTACCCCATCAGTACGAGAAGTTGACCGCGGCCCAAAAGAGCCGAGTGCCTCCGGAGGCGTACCTCCGAGCCGTCGCCCTTCTCAGTTACGAGGCGAACCGGGTAATGAACCCCGACGCCGTCGCCGGCCCGCCGCCGCGTGCGGGTACCGGGACGAGGTCCGTACCGCCCCCCGGGGAAGCTTCTCCTCCTCCAAAAAACTAGGAGAACCTCAGCCCGCAGCAGCTGAGGTGGACACGGTCACATCCCCGGATCACTCGCCCAGGGTGGCGGAACCGTCCTCACCTCCCGAGGCGGAGAAGCGGTACCGGATACTCGGCCGCAAACACACTGGGCCATCCCAGGGAGACCCCGACCCCGAACGGCTCGGTACCTTACGCCGACCATGGCGAAGAAACACCCCCCCGCTTGCAAGGGGTGTTAGCCATCCCGAGACAGTGCTCGCGCTGTCTCGGCGGAATTACAAGGTCTACGCAGACCTTGGATTATCCCCGTCGATATTGGTGCGCCAGCTCACAATATTAGATACAGGGGCTGGCTCCAATTTCGTACGGGCCGACACGCTTCCCTCCGGATGGGAGGCGCTGATTAGTCCGGGTGAAATCCCGACGATCGCGGACGCCAATGGGAGACCCTTGCGTACGAGCGGCCAAATCCCCCTCGTGGTGCGGTTAGGTGACCGTACCATGAGGTGTACCTTCATCGTCTGTGAACGATTAGCCGCCCCCGTGATACTGGGGTGCGACTTTAACGACAAGTTCGTCGAAGCCATCTACCCCCGGCGGAAGGAGGTGGAACTGGACGATGGTACTAAGATCCCCATCGTCCGGAAGCCGGCGTCCCGGGCCGTGAACAGTCCTCCCCTCCCGACGGAGCAGGAGTATTCCCCGCAAGCGGGGCGGATTTCGCCCATGCTCAAGGCTACCCGCGCCGTGGAGATCCCAGCGGGCACCCAGACTTGGGTATACGTCACAAGTGGACGGGCCGGACTCTCGGTCCTCGAGGCGAACCCGCAGTTATATGCGAAGCATCGGATCTCCCTCTCCAACGGGGTGGTGCACATCACCCCGTTGCAAGAGTTCAAGGTCCTCATGGCGAACTTCTCGACCGCCAACAAGAGGTTGTCGAAGAACCAAGTCGTTGGCTTCGTCACTCCCCATCCGCGGGCGATGGTGCGCACGGCGATGCCGTTGGATGCGGTCCTAGCCGCGGAATTCTCCGAGGGGAGCCCCCCTCTACAGGGCGAGAGGCCCCCTCGTGGAGCCCTCCCCCAAGCGGAGCCCTCCCCTCCGTCGGAGTCGGTTCCCCTCGACCACCTGCCGGCGCAAGTGCGAGGGCAGGTCCGCACCATGCTCGCGCCCTACGCCGGAATGTGGGATGGAAGCTTGGGCGAGGTTCGAGCGACAGAGCATCGCATCGAACTCACCCCCGGCGCCAAGCCGTTTCGATGTCAGCCCTATCGAGCTGGTCCCCGCGCCCGGGAGGCGGAACAAGCCTCGGTTGACGAGATGTTAGCTGGCGGGGTAATTTCCCGGTCCAAGTCCGAATGGGCGTCCCCCGTCGTGCTCATCCCCAAGTCAGATGGGAGCCTCCGTTTCTGCATCGATTATCGACGGCTGAACGCGTTGACCGTGCGAGATACGTACCCCATCCCTCGCATGGACGAGTGTCTTGACACACTCGGGGAAGCCAAGGTCTTTTCTACCCTTGATTGTAACTCCGGGTACTGGCAAATTCCAGTCGCCAAGGAGGATCGACCGAAGACCACGTTTACGTGCCACGCCGGGACGTATCAATTCAACCGTATGCCCTTCGGGTTGATGAACGCCCCGGCCACCTTTCAACGTATGCTGGATATCCTCCTCTCAGGCTATCGCTGGAAGAGCTGCCTCATCTACCTGGATGATATCATAATCTTCTCCAAGGATTATGACACGCACCTCAAGGATGTGGACGTAATACTCCGTGCTCTGCAGCAGGAGGGATTATCACTTAAACTTAACAAGTGCAAGTTTTTCCAGGACTCTGTCGAGTACCTGGGACATATCATCCGACCGGGCGAACTCGAAGTCCACCCGAAGAATGTGAAAGCGCTCTCAGAAGCGACTCAACCACGGACCCAGACCGAGCTGCGTTCGTTCTTGGGAATGTGTAATGTCTACCGACGTTTCGTCGAACATTTCGCCAAGATAGCGGCGCCCCTTACGGCTATGCTCCGAAAAGGAGAACCGGATGTCCTCCCCGATCTGGATGAAGAGCAGACCACGGCCTTCCAGACACTGAAGGAGTGCTTAATTTCGCCTCCGGTCTTAAAACTCCCACGACTGGGGCGCCCCTACTCACTGGACACGGATGCGTCAGACGCTCAGTTGGGCTGCACACTACTGCAGACCCACGAGGATGGACACCGATACCCTGTCGGATATTGGTCACGTACGCTCTCGCCAGCGGAACGCAACTACTCGACAACCGAGAAGGAATGCCTCGCCATCGTATGGGCGGTACAGACGCTCCGCCCGTACCTGGAAAGGGAGCGGTTCACGGTCAACACCGACCACCACTCCCTGCGGTGGCTGATGAACCTCGCCGATGCGAGTGGCCGACTGGCCCGGTGGCGCTTGCGCCTTGCCGAATATGACTTCGACGTAACCTACGTGAAGGGAATCGAGAACTGCCTCGCCGATGCGCTGAGCCGTATCCCATCTACGGGGGGTACGACTGTCCCGACCGACGAAGAAATTCCTTGCTACTCCGTCCTGAATTTCGACGATGAGCCTCAGCATCAAGAGGAGACCTACGACCCCACCGACGTCGAAATTTCCGCGGGTTGCTACGCGCTGGACCCCCCGGCCTCGATGGCCGCGATAACCCACGAAGACTTCTCTCGTGAACAGCACTCCGACCCATTTTGTAAGGAGGTGACTTCCCGTCTTGAGAAGGGGGAGGGGTTCGCTGAATTGCGCCGGTCCCGATTCTTCGTGAATCAGGAAGGGCTGGTCTGCCGGAAAGCCCACCTCGACGGTGTGGAACAGATCGTAGTACCCACAACCCTCCGGGAAAGGTTGTTGTACTTGTCGCATTATCCCGCCACCTCCGGTCACCCGGGAGGCAGGCGATTGTTCTATACGCTAAGACAGCGGTTCTATTGGCCAAGCATGTCGGTGGACTCCTACTCGACCGTAAGGATGTGTCCCGACTGCGCGAAGGCACGCATCAAACTGCGGAAGCACAACTCTGAGTTGAAGACATTTCCTCCGTCAGGGCCCCTGGAGTACATCGCCATCGATATTCTCGGCGAACTTCCCCGTACACCAAGAGGAAACCGTTACCTCTTGGTGATGACGGACAGATACTCCAAGCTGACCAGGACGGTCCCGCTCAAGAGAATTACCGCTGAAACGGTTGCTCAGGCGTTTATTTCCCACTGGGTGTTCGTATACGGCGCCCCAGTGAAACTTCTCTCCGATAACGGGGGACAATTCACCTCGAGGTTTTTCCTCGCCGTGTGCAAGATACTCTCAATTGAGAGCGTGTTCACCACGGCCTATCACCCCCAAACGAATGGGCAGGTGGAAAGATTCAACCGGACGTTGGTATCCACCCTCCGGCATTACCTCGCCGATAATCAACGTGACTGGGATCAGTACACGGATGCGCTGACGTACGGCTATAATTGCACGGCGAACAGGATGATCGGTATGCGGCCGTTCGACCTGGTATTATCCCGGACCCCGAGTCCGTTATCCCTGCAACAAACGCCGCTGTTGGACCCATCCGCCTCAAGGGCGCAGCTCAAGATCCGCTACCTAGCGTGGCTCCGCAGCCTGATATCGACGGCCAGCCGCAACTTGCTGGCCGGACAGGAGCGGTATAAGAACGATTTCGATAATCGGATACGCCACCCCACCCCGGACTATCGGGTGGGGGATCAGGTACTCGTGAACCGCGAGGCTGCGCTACGCTCCGAGGAGAAAACGGACAAGGACCGGGTTAACAATAAGCTCACACCGCGAACCGAGGGACCCTTCCCTGTCGTACAGGTGGACGACCACACCGTCACCATCTTACGGGGGACGGGACTGAAGGACCGGCTCTCTCGCGACCGGGTCGTCAGGTCTCCCCCACTTCGTAGCAACGTGACAGACCCCCCGCTGGGACCGGGGTCCTCAAACGGGGAAGACGAAAACCTCCCCGACGCGACCCCTTCGGAAGGGACCCCCGCGACACCGGCGCTCGCAAGGCCGCGGCCGCCGGGGCTGATGGACGCCGTCATCGGCGGAAGAACCGAGGACGCCCTCACACGTCTCGCTGGGTTCCGCTCTCGAATCGGGGCGAACCGCCCCGAAACAGCGAACCGCCCCCCGCCGCCGGACTCAAGACCCCTAACGAAGGAAACGCGTCCCGTTACGCGCTCGCAAACGGCGAGGGAACCCCACGAGCCAACAGTGGACCCTACGGAACCACCCGCGCCCCGCCGCGACAGGGCCTCCGCCCCCCCGGCGACCGATCCCGCTCACCGCGCGTTCATCTCGTCGGGCGCGGCGCACCTGGCCGCGAGGTGCACGTTCCGACCCGACGCCTTCCGCGTACCTCTACGCGTGCCTTCGGGGCAGGCCCTCCCTCCTGCTTCCTCTGCGGGAGACCCCACCGACACCTACGTCGTGCAATCGCTAACCGGGCACGGGCCGGGAGATGACGGGCTCCCCCTGTTTCGCGTACGTTGGTACGGGTACAGCGACGCCGAGTCGACCTGGGAGCCCGCCCGTCATATCGACTACAACACGGTCGCGCGATATTGCCGAAGGGAGCGGGTACCGATCCCCGACCGCGCCCTATGGGGGCATCCCGGCAGCGTGGGAATCGGGAATTAGAGGGATGGATCGCGCCCCAGCACCTCGGTTGAGGTACGATAGCCTACTGTGGAGCCCCTGGAAACACGCGACGCGTCGACGCGGACCGCCGCCGGACGCCCTAGCCAGTCAACGCCGCCCACCTGTCATATTTGATTTTTTTGATTTTTTGGGAATGGTTTGATTTTTCATTTTTTTGGTTGGGGAGGCCCACTCCCGGGCGAGAACAGACACCGACCCGTCCCTTCCGGGAGCGGTTGACGGTGTCTCGCCCTGCAGTACAGTAGTCGCTCCCTCTCCCCACGCCCTCGCGGGTCACCACCCCCTGCGGAGGGAGAGAAAGACGCTCCCCTCCCACGTCAAGCAACTGTGGTATCCACCCCGGTCTCACGCGTCCGTCGGCAACGATCCGCTCCCGCCTCAGGACCGAGCCACCAGCCCGACATGTGCGTCGTTCCGTTCGCGCGCTTTGCCGCGTCCTCTCCCCGTACGGGACCATCTCGTACGCGGCGACCGCGACCGCTATGCCCTTCAGCATAGCATGTCCCGGGCCCTTACCCGCACGGGAGAGGCGAAAAATTGGTACACGCTTTGACGAAGTCCCTGCCCACGTCATAGCATGTCCCGGGCCTCGACCCGCACGAGGGAGAAGAAAAATTGGTGCTCGCTTGAAGAAGGCGCTGTCTTCGGGAGGGAACCCAGAACCACTTCCCTCGTCTACCGGTGGCCCCCTCTACGAAGTGACGCCGCGTCCCTACTCCCGACTTCGTGTCGTTTCATTACCTCGCCCTCGACGAGAATTACCTTCCGCGCTGCGCTGTCGCTGACGGTCCGCCCTCACCGCCGCGCGCCGCGACCCTACTTCCGACTTCATGTCGTATACTCCCTCGCCTTGGGCGAGACTACCGGCCGCACTGCGATAATCGCCGATCGTCTCCAGCACGCTGCTACGCGCGGTAACACCGACCTTACGCGTCGCGTCCCCCCTCGTGCGGCACGAGCCCTCCGGAGGCGACCGCCGTCGGGGTCCTCACAGCGTGGTCGCCTCGCACCGGCGACGAGGAGGCCGCGAGCGCGTCCCCCGCGGGCTCACCGGCCGCGACCTCGCTCGGCTCCGACGTCCCCTCCGCGAGCAGACGATGTAGCTGTTCTCGCCATTGCGGATCCTTCAGCCAACCGCGCAGCTCGGCGTCCGTCATCGTCGCTGTATCGCGTCGCTCCACCCCCCTCGGGCGGGGGTCCTCAGTACCCTTCCCAAAACCGACGCCGCGACGCCGGACGCGCCGACCCTCGCCCTCTCGCTCCGCGAACCGGACTTCTCCGGAACGTCCCCCTCCGCCGCCTCCTTCGGCAACCCCTTCCCCTCCCCTCAGTAAGTCCGGTTGGTCCAGGCGAAGCGTTCCGCTCTCGAGCCGAACCCAGTTCCCACGGTCCGGGCGGCCCGCGTCATGCTGTCTCCCAGGGGAGTAGTGCGTGCTCCGGGGGTTGTCGAAGTGATGGCCCTGAGCGTAAGGGACGCGCGACCAGTCGATGTCCCCGTGGAGAGCCAGGAGGACCCGTAACTGTCGCTGTGCTTCTGTGCTACCCAGGATGCGCGTCAAGTCCAGCCGGTGCAACCACTCCACGACCATGGTCGGGAGGATGAATAACCGCCCCTCGTGGGCGTACTTCAAGAACCGCCCCGCAACTAAGGCGAGCCACTCGCTGAGAAAAACCATCCAGCGTGCGGACTGAGGGTCCTCCGTGAGACTCAGTCCAAATTACACCACGCACGGGGGAATTTCCGCAATGAAGTCCGCAGCGACTTCGTACTGCGCAAACCACGCCGGTATCTCAGGATACCGCGTGCTCAACACCGTCCGCTCGAATGTCTTTACCTCCACCCATTCGTATGCGACGAACACCCCCATCCGATTACGCATGCGTCGCTCAAACTTGAGCTTGGCCTGCATCGCGGGGTCGCGCCTCCGATCTGGGGATCGAGCGAAGTCCTCCGGCAACAGAGGTCGGTCCCAGGCCATCATGGCCACCGAGGGTTCTTCCTCCCGGATGCGGAGTTCATCAAATATTCGTTTCAGATTCGCAACGTACCCCCGGTCCCCATCCGCCCGATACGCCCAGGTGTCCAGGTTCCAAGCCCGAGGGACGAGCCTGTTACAGGGGGTACGGCGTATACGTTGGCGAATTAATTCCACGAAGGCCACACGGGTCTCCGTGTTCACCCGTCTGAATTCCGGACGTAACAAAGCCGGCTCCACGACCAGGCGGCGCGTGAAGTCGCGAGAGCCGACGGCGGCCACGCTCAAACCCCCAGGGAGTTCCCCAGTAGACGTCGCGTACGCACGGATCAATTCCGCGTCGCGTAAACCCTCCGGCGCCATAAAAGGGGCTCGCTCGAAGAGTAGCGCATCGTCGTACAAGTTCCGACCCCATAAGTCTCGTGGTCGGGGCCACAGCTCGCCCTCGAGGGCCGAGACTCCCCCGGGGGGGTACATCGGCGCGTGCATCTCGGGGAGGCGGGACGGTACGCGTTCGCTCGGGGATGCCACTGCCGCGGACCTCTATCACGTCGGCGCCACGAAGGTAAGAGACTGGTACGGCGTACCTTGCGTATAGTGGGCTCCGCGTTCGCGCGTCGAAAGGAGGAGTTGTCACAAAACAAAAGGGAGGAAGGGGCACAGAAGGTGAGCTGCTGCGGTGTGGCCCTGGGCGCCGACCTACTTCAGGGGACCCACGAATACCGTTGCCCTCAGCCACCTACGTTCCGCCCCCGATCATGGCTGGCGGGGGATCGTCGAGTCCCCCGGCGGTACACGAACCGCCACAGTCAGGGCTCGCGACGCCCGAGTATAAGGGGGGGGGGCTACGGTACATATGTAAGGCCCGGACTGCCGTCCCCTGTTACGGGACACCTGCCCTCCGCCGGGACACCTGTCCTCGAAGGGGCCACCCGGGCTCGAGCCACGGCCCCCCCGGGGGCGTGCGCTGGCCGTGTCCCTCCCCGCGCCGTTCGCGTATCCGTTACCATCGTATTCCCCACGACCCGGAGGCCGCGGAAAACCGCGCTCGTGGCGCGAGGAAGGGGGCGTGGGAGAACACCGCGCTCGTGGCGCGAGGAAGGGGGCGTGGGAGAACACCGCGCTCGTTGGCGCGAGGAAGGACAGGTATCGGAGAACACCGCGCTCGTTGGCGCGAGGAAGGACAGGTATCGGAGAACACCGCGCTCTTTGGCGCGAGGAAGGGGGCAGCGGAGGACATCGCGCTCGTCCAGGCGGACAGGTACGCGTGCTGGTACGAAGAAGTGCGCGTGGCGTGAAGAAGTGGACATCGCGGCTGGCAGGGGCCCGCCCCCCCCTCATAATTCCGGACAAGGCGATGTCCCGTGCCAGACCACCGGCGGTCCACCAGTCGCCGTAACCAGGGTTCGCGAGGACGCTCTATTCTAAGCGGGGGGCTATGTAGTGCACTGACCCACCTTTTCCTTTTCCCAGGGGACACCTGTCCCCGGCCAGCACGACTCCTTCTCCGGGACACACGTGTACCACGCGCCACGTGTAACCAGGCGTCAAGGCCCCTGTGTCCAGGTGTCACCCCCCCCACGTGTAGTGGTTGTCATACCTCCCCAAGGGGAGTTTCTCCGGTCGTCGCCGCCGTCGTTTTAATTTAGTTTCTTTTAGTTTAATTAATTATAGCTCCGACGTCGGCTAGTATATAGCCGACGTCCGACCCTAAGTAAATCCGCACGAAGCTTTGGGTCTACAACTTGGGTTTCTGGAACGGAGTCGTAGCCTCGCGTCGGTCCCCGTCCCACGACGGCACCCTGCGAACCATCTACGTCCCGATTCCCTCCTGTCTCTACCGCGCGCGTCGTCCCGCCACGCCCGGCTCTCCGCGCGACAGCTGTCCCTACCGCTCCGCCCCTCCTGGGCTCTGTTTTGCCTCTTTTTCCCTTACTTTCCCTACTGCGCTTCGCGCCCGGCCCCGTACCGGTCCCTTACGGGTGGTCTCCCGATAACCCCCTACACGCGCCCCCCGAACGCGCGCGCTCTGCCAGAGGGGGATCCCACCCGTTCCCCCTCAGTGCACGACACACCACGCTGATGTGCCGGGGGCTTGAGGTGGGGGCCGAAATTCCCACGACACCGGGGGGTTCTCCTAACCCCTTCGGTGAGTCGCTCTGGATCGAGGCCACGCGAGCGGATCCGCCGCGGGCCGGTACCGCGGTCTCGACGACGCTCCTCACCGCACCGGTTCTCGCGTCACGCGGCGGCGCGACATCGGCATCGGCGAGCAAGCCGCCCGTGTCACCCGCGTCGACTGTGTCGACTGCGCCGTCCACGTCGACCGCGACGGTCGCGTCCGCTGGACCGGGGGCCGCGCTGCCACCATAGGCACCGGTCTCGGCCTCGGCTCCGGAGGGCATCGGTAGGGTACACCGCTGGTTCCAGCTGAACCACACGAAGTCCGGCCGGCCGCTCCAATCCATACCCTCGGTGAAGGCCAACAGCTGCGTCGCGTACGTCGCGTCAACGCCGTACCCTCGAGGATCTCCGCGATACCGACCGAGCGGATCAAATCGATGAGCCCCGCCGAGAGGCGGAAGAGCAGGCCGCGCTCACCGAACGGTTCCTCGCGCCGCGCGATCAGCCGCGGGTCGGGACACTTCGTGAAGAACGGCAGTCCCTCGCCAGCGGCGTGCAAGAAGCACAGGAAGGCCAAGACCGCCCATTCGGAAAGCATGATCGCGTGTACCAAGACGCGCGTTCGCTCCGTTTCCGCGGATTCCGATCGGCCGAGCGGCAACCAATGCGCCGCCACGTACGCCATGACGCTCGGCGTCGGTACGCAGAGGTACTCCGGCGCCTCGAACGTCGACCAGTTCAGCGGGAGCGCGGGGTACAGGCCGCGCCGCGCGGCGCTGGGCACCGAGAAAAACTCGGTGCTGTGCCACATGTGGAAGAAGTCGTCCACCCGGCGCCAGCGCAGCCGACTCTCGCGCGCTGCGACCTCACCCCACCGCGCTCGGTTCGCGACGCTGTACCAGCTGTCGAAAGGCCGCGGAAATGCCACCAAGCGGACGTCGGGCGCGAGGCCCTCGTAGCGGCGATACCGACCGAAGAGGTTCAGCAGCGAGATGTGGTACTTTTCCTCGCCCTCGCAGCGGACATAGAGCAAGTCACTGCCCGCTGCGGCCGGCGTCCGACACGGAGCGTGACGCCACCGCGCCTCCCACGCGCCGGCGCGGTTCTCTTGCGCCACGGCACCGCGTCCGGACTGAGTCTTGATCGCGCGCACCATCGGAATGGCCGCGAACCTCGCCGCGTCCAGCAAGTTCCGCTGAACATACTCCTCCACCGTAAGCGGAGGCTTGCGGCCCGCGGCGCGTCGGCGTGCGCGCCGGCGGCGGTGGTCCATCGAGGACCCGGGCCACACCGACCCGTACGGAACCGACGCCGCTGCGCAGCCGGCGCCGGCACCGCGTACGGCGCCTCAGAAGCGGCCCTTGGGAGCGCCGTACCCGCAGCGGGCAGCGGCGACATGGGAGGCGGCGGCAGCTCCACAGGGAGCCCCGGGTCCGCCTCGACCATTCTTGGAGCCACGCCCGCGAGGGGCAGCGGCGAGGACTGTGTTGCTTGGGCGCCCAGCGGTGGCGAAGCGACCGGTACGGGCGAATCAATTGGCGCTTGCGCGGGCCCCGCCACTCCAGTGGACGGTTGCAGGCCGTCGGGAAGGCGTCCCCGCGGTTGGAAGGTGGGACCGACCGGCGTCGCTGCCGGAGCCCGAGGCGGGCTCAACGGCTGCCTGTACGCGCGCACAGCCGGAGTGTCGCGATGACCGTCCATCGGTTGGTTGAAGAGCCGCTGTAGGGGGATGTCGTCGTCGCTGTCGGAGGAGGTTTCTGAGTTCGCAGGGGAGTGTTGGGGAAGAATTGGGGGGTGAGTGTGGATGGCGTGGGGAGAATCGGAAGACGCGCTCTCCGAATCGGATGAACTCGCGGCGTTATATACCGCCAGCTCGCTGACGAGCCAGGGGGCATGATCGTCCACACGGAGGGGCTTCTGTTCCCGCATCGTGCGCGATAGAAGGAAACGTCCGTAACGGACCCGCGCGCTCGAGTAGAAGGTCGCTACGGGGACGTAGCGAAAGCTAAGAGGGGAGGTCTGTAGTATAATGACCGGCGCGAGCGCGCGGAGGTCATCGGACGGCCGTATACGGTATACACGTGGGCGGCTGTGCCCACGTGTAGCGAGCGCGCGCGCATGCCGAGCGGTCGTAATCTGGCGTACGTGTACAGTAGTGCACGTGTCGTCCGAGCGGTAGTCTACGCGTGTTACGTGTGCGCATTAGCACACGTGTCGTCCGTGCGGTAGTCTGTAAGGAACACGCGTGTACAGTAGTGCACACGTGTAGTAGCAGCGCCCGTGCGGTAGTAGCAATTATGGCGCTAGTTTTTTAATTGTGTACAGTACCCGGCACGCACTAGGCGGCAGGTACTGTACTACTGTACTGGGACAGGTGTCCGAGGCGTCCCTCTGCGGGGTTAAGACCTGGCACCCGTCCCCACCAGTAAACGGGGGCAAGCTCGCCCCCGTCCATTTTGCGCCTACGTACGTCCGTTTTTGGTTGTCTGTCGCGCGCGCTGGCTTCTAACTCGTTACCGGTCGCTCCCGTTCACGCACCACGGGGCGACTGCGCGTAACTGGCCAGTGAGCCACTCCCTTTTCGCGAGCTCGTCCGATCGGTTCAATTGGCGCGTCGCGTCCGCGCCGCGTGCTCCCTCGCTAAAGCCTCCGCCTCTCACCCAACCCAGGGCGGAGAGGAGTTATCCCACACCTCTTCTTCTCCTCTTGAGAAAAAGTAATCTGATATGTGCTCTAGTGTATACAGTAACTCCTATCATGTTACTTTTGTATGACACAGACTCCGGCAAAGCTACTTCTTCAGTATCAGGGGCAAGATTGTCATCCTCTGTATCAATATCCTCTTGTCCTTCCTCTTCCGTACAGTTCGCTTCCCCAGGGCCAACTACTGTCTGCTTCCTCGAGTATTTTTGACGGAACACGTATGGATTTGACTGACGATTGGAAAGTTTATAGCATCCCGCATTCACTTCGTTTCCACTAAAGTTGGAATAGATAACCTCGTTCACACGTCCTAATTTCGCCAGCTTCCCATTACTTTGTGCATCAATCCATTCTTTCATATTCGAATATTTTCGATGAATGCATACTAACTCTGCAGTGCAGTTTGCAACTCCACCGAAGCTGTTTAAGGCACGAACTATATCGGCTGGCGTGGTTACGTCTTGTCGCGTTGCATTACAGAACCTGTTTATGTGCATCATTGATAATGCAAAGTGTGCATCCACAAGGCTTTTCCCTCTTTGTGTCTCGGAATGCACAAAACCACTCATAACTATGCCATGTTTTCTCGAGATAAAAGGACCCATCACAGGTACCAAGTCGTTCTGATAACACCTAGCATTGTCCGATAGGAGCGTGAAAGACTTGATCGTGGGAATTTCAATGACTAATCGGGATAGAATGGCGTCCAAGAGACTGCATATTGCCACTCTGTCTTTCTTCATGTCGTTACTGATGACGTGATCTAGAAACATAGTATGTACTTCGTATGAGTCTGTAGAGGCTTGCTGCTCGACCGAGTCACAGTAAAATATAACTGCCCCGTGCCAAGATATGCCCTTTTTTCCAAAGAATTCCGTCGTCTTCTCCCTGTAACGTATAGGTTCGAACTTCATTTTGTAATCGACGAGTATTACAGCTTTGCACTTTGACCGGTCCCGAGAAAGACCCTCAAAAAGTTCAGCGATTCGCTGTTCCTGGATTTTGCATCTCTGCTGGTGACCTAAGTACAGCATCACTTTGTTCTTTACCTCGTCGAGGGCCTCTATTATGTCCACTTTCGGCGCATGCAGTGCCTGCTTGACATTCGAGATCACCTGAAAAGGAGCCATGCAGGCTGCACATTCACTCTGTCGCGAGCTCTTAAGAGGTCCAATTAAATCTCTGCTATTCTCCTGCGGCTCTAGAGCAAAAGAGCTGTCATGAAACGGATCAGAGTCTAAGTCAATGTGGTTTAGGTACGTGAATTTCAGGAACTCTTCGATGGCATCTGCTTGAGCTTTGAGCTTTTCCCTCTCTGCTTCACTCCCTTCAGCACAGATTATCTCTCGGAGTGTGCGAAGGCTGTCGTAAACGAGTGCGCCGAGGACGTAGTTTACAGCAGATTTTCTCTTCTGCTGCGTGCGAGTCAAACTGTCCGACATTTGCAAAAAAAACAGAACGACTCAATGGCCTTTCCCCGGTATTATTCTGTCTGGTATCATGAAACCAGGAAGTGTAGTCAGCATAGATTCTTTCGTTCGTTTTGCGCCTCATTACAGCTGGAAACTCCACCCATTCGTTGTCCAACCTCAACCGTTTCGTACCCCAGGAAAGCAACTGCACGTTTTCTGGACGAAACAGAAACCTCAAAGCCTGACTTATAACGTCCCCGTGGGGTTTCGCTTTGGTATGAACGACCACGGGTAGTGCTCCAGCACACAGTAAATGATCCCAATCTTTCCTGGCTCTCTGAAATAATCTTGCCACTGCGCCACTTCTGGCTTTCTTTTTTGCGGTTTGGTCGAGGTTTTCTAAATGGGCAGTGGTTCGTTTCCTATTTACGGAATCAGAAGCTCCTTTGCCCTCACGATTTTCAAGGTCCTCTTTTTGACTGCCTTGTGTGTTCGAGGTTGTGAAGGCTTCAAAGCATTCGGTGCAATAAAGAGGGTCGTCGGCATCTTCAACGCTCAGTTTGAGTACTTTTTGGCAGCACAAGCTATAGACGCAGGCATTACAATGAGAACAATTATGACCTGTAGCAGTCCCTCTCTCGCCTTCTCCGTCCAATACACAGCCCTGCACACGACACCTAAATAGATTATCAATACCACCAGGACACGTGAAGAGCGTACCCATAGGTAAAGTGTCAAGTGCCACATCACGCATGGCTGCGGGTTGTCTTTGCTGTAGGGCGGGCGTCAACACACTTTGGTGGTACGTCTCCTTCTCATTAACATGTGTAACATCGTAGCTAGGTTTCATCACTGCCTCAAGGACGCTTGGCGGCTGAACATCATCACTTTAGTTCTTCCCAGAAAAGCCATTTCCCTCAAATTCAGGCTTTTCTAGTTCAATTTCTACAGCGAGGGGCTCTTCTGGATCCGACACGCGAGATTCCTTCGTTCTTGTTTTAGAATCATCAGCTTGTAGAACGCGATGGAATTCCGCCCCGCTCACAGAAGAACGCAAAACTGCCTGAAGCGTCTTTTTCTCAATAGAGCCATTATTAGCAGCTTTGATCCCATCAGAATTGGCGCCCTGAAGTTTAGAGTTTCGCACATTTTCCTCCATAAAAGAACGGAAAAGGTTCTCAGAGTCACTTGGAAGAAAGGCTCGTGAAAGAGCCGCCAAACATTTACCCATCACAATGTGGAGCTTGCTTCTTTCTTGAAGTGTGATGTCTGTAAGCGTTGAAGTCAACGTGCGACTTGCAGGTAACAAAAAGTTGGTCTCACGGCGATTTATTCCCAGAGTAGTAAGAATAGATGCGACTGTTCTAACGTCCAACTTAGAAATATTTTCTCGAGCTTGGCGAAATGAAGCTTGTGCTTGTTGTCGAATTTTGGTTCGTGCAGCGGCAGAAGCACGACGTTGACTTTGAATTTGCTGCTTCGGCGGCCTACCGCGACCTCTTAGAGGTCCTCGGCAGGTACAGGAAGGACAGCGGGGGCAATTCCCGCATAGTTGGCATGCCCGCTGGCGATGGCCACAAGTGCCCATTACCATCAAAGAAATCTGGACAGCGATGTTCAATGTCAGGGAGGTATGTCGGTGTGTACTGGCAGTGAGGAGCGGGAGGCACGAGACCGTGAAAAGGACGTAGGGGGTGCAGGTGTCAAGGTTCGAAGAATTGTAGCAGCTGAGGTTCAATGTCAGGGAGGTCTGTCGGTGTGGGCTGGCAGTGAGGAGCGGGAGGCACGAGACCGTGAACAGGACGTAGGGGGTGCAGGTGTCAGGGAGGACTGGCAGTGAGGAGCGGGAGGAACGAGACCGTGAACAGGACGTAGGGGGTGCAGGTGTCACGGTTTGAAGAATTTTGGCAGCTGAGGTTCAATATCAGGGAGGTCTGTCGGTGAGGGCTGGCAGTGAGGAGCGCGAGGAACGAGACCGTGAACAGGACATAGGGGCTGCAGGCGTCAAGGTTTGAAGAATTGTGGCAGCTGAGGTTGGCTTGGCAAGTCGGGGGAGGGGATGAGGGAGATGAAATCGCCATGTGTCAATTGCCCACTTTCATGAACCAGAACTGCCTCTGAAAAGACAGGATGGTTCAGTGAAACATCTCTTGCCTGGCAAAATGTTGCGAGAACTAAATTTTGATTATATATTTTCGAGTCCATTTTGGGTGAGATTTGGTTGTTACACCCCCTACAAGGAGGTTAACCAAGCGCCAGAGGGTCACCTTCCCAACCTTCAATCTCTAAAAAACTCGGCCCGTCCATTAGTGGAATGTCAAAGGAGCTTCTACCGTTGAGAGATTCAACGCCCCGAACCCGCAATTTTTTTGGATCCAGAGATGTCTCCTGAGATGTGCCCCTTTTTAAAAAAATTACGTGTTAAGCAGAATGAAGATAATTAAGCGTTGGCCACGTGTGTAGTGTGGATGTTGGAAATGGAAGGTCCCACACCGTTCCAAGGAGAGGATTTCTGCGAAAGCACCGTGGCATTCCCGTGGACTCGTGACCATTCCTGTCGGCTACATTACAGTAGTGCGTACCAAACACATTGCCAACCACCAGGCCGAAAATCCTGGCCTTACTGCAGACTGCGGCCATTCTCGATGAGTCCGCCGGTCATCGGGAGGCTGTCGACTTACCGCCGCGGCATCATCGGGGCGATGCCAAGCGCCGCGTATCCCCCCGATCAGTGAATCTCATTCTTCCTCCCGTTGTCTGCCAGGCGCAATCCATTTTGCTTCCCTGCATCTTGACCTCCCGACTTTGCTTCCATACAAAAAACTACATAAAGGCTTCAGCCCAACCGTTTGCCGTGTAATCAACCTCCACCCCCCTTCCCCCCCTCCCCCCCTCCCCCTCCCTCCCCCTCCCTCGCCCTCCCTGCTACTCCCTCTGTTCCGCGTCGCATCCCCGCAGCTACATCTTCTTTCCACGCTGCCGTTCGCGTATCCACTTGCGCACCCGTGCGCTGAGGCGAACAAGCGGCTCCCATCTGCAAAGTGTTCAGGCCGCATCTGGACCTCAAGGTGACATGTGAGGGGCGGTCCTTCAGATGCGCTCTTGCAACGTGGCGACATGTGGTGAATGTCGGGCGTGGTT
>NW_005178626.1:20651-21901 GCF_000350225.1 Chondrus crispus | reverse complement strand
GACTAGCAAAAGGCAGGCCGCGCGTTGCTGGCCACAACCAGGCACAGAAATAAGGGGTGTGAAAATGAAATAGGGCATACTCTTTATCGGATGTACAAGAGGGCAAAAAGGCAACAAGAGGCGAAAAGCGGACGCCTACAGAGGCAACTGTGTGTATCTGTTTGTTTGCAAAAGACAGGCAAAGCGCGGACGGAAAGCGGCGCCGGGCCTACAACCGAAGCCCCGATGCGTGTGAGTTACCGTGAGGCCGAGGCGATGACCTCAGGGTTAGCGTAACCGATGACGCAGAAGCCAATGCGAGTGCCCGAAGCGCCCGTCGGCTGCTCGCTACTCCCTGCGTCTTGATCTTCATGAATGGTAATGCCCCTCCCCACGAGGGCGCCCAAGCGCACAACCTTGTCGACGCGGTCATACTCGGCGTTGCCCTTTCCATCATTGATGAGGTTTCCCAGATCTCCCCAGTGGCGGATCTCGTCGTCAGGAAGTCCGTGCTCGATCTCGTCGCCCGCGACGTTGGTGAAGTGTCCGCCGGTGGACGAGCCATCGCTGACGCTGACGTCGCCGTATGTGTGCACATGGAAGCCGTGTTGCGGATTAGTCAGGCCCGCGACGGCGGCCATGATGCGCACGTAGCACGTGAACAGGTCCGGCTGCTCGCCGACGCCGCGGCGGCGCCACGCGGGCGTGAAGTAGACCACGCCCTCCACGGAGTAGCCGTCCGTGGGCTGGACGGTGCACACCAGCGTCGGGAGGTTGCTGCAGCCCTCCTGCGTGAACAGAGGGACTTCGGCCGCGGCGGCGAGGGACACGGCCGCGAGCAGCGCGGCGACGAGGAGGGGCGTCATCATCACGGGGGGCGGGGGCGGGGGGGGGGGGGGGGGGGGCCATGCATCACTCACCGCCGCACCCATTCCCGTCTCAGGCTGTGCGTTCGCACGTATCATTCAACCGCAGGACCAATTGGCCTAACGTTCACGTAGGCCGAGTTGTGTACGACCAAGTCGCCTCATCGGTCATCCATCGCCCAACTTATTCCGCGTGCATCATGATGGACGTGATGAGATGAGAACCCGTCACAGTTTTGCTCTTCCAAATTGCGTGGCCTACTCCGCTACGAAGCGTCACCCCTCCCTCGTTGCTTTTCCTGTTCACGAGTATAAAGCTTGCTGCCTCCGACCACCCAGCCTCTACACCCCTCTTCCTATCTAGGCCCCTTGGCGGCGCGACTTCCTGCTCCCCCCGCCCCCCCG
>NW_005178626.1:0-20551 GCF_000350225.1 Chondrus crispus | reverse complement strand
GAATAGGGGGTCGTAGGCAAGATTTTAAAACCCCCCCCCCCCCCGGGTTCTCCCCCCCCCCGCTGCGCTAGGATACCCACAGCGCGGCGCGAGTCGCTCCGCCCCCACACAGGCATGCCCGAACCGCCGCCCTGCCCCGACGGCTGTCATCGCGCACGCTTACAGCGCGTTTCCTGCCCCGCGCAGAAACACTACGCATCGCCTTCGCCAACCGCAGCACTGAAACTGCGGCCTACACGCTCCGCGCCTCATTAGGGCTTGCCGCCCGCTTAGCGCACTGCCTGGCCCCATGCCTGTTTGATCCAGGCGCTCCCCTTAAGGTAAGCAGGGTACAGTACAGTACTGCATTGTCCCATGCCTGTTTGATGGGGTGTTTGATGATCAAGCTTTGATCCATGAGTCCCCCGCAAGGTAAGGAGGGGGTACAAGTACAGTACACGAAGGCGTAAGGATTGGGAGAGCAGTCCATCACAAATTTTTCTTCTCTTGAGATCCAGCAGTGTGAGTCCTTCCAATCACGCCGTCCTCGTCGACCTCCGATATTCAAATCTTGCTTTTAGGCCCGTGCACGTTTTAGGTTTCGCTGGAATGCCAAGGCGAATTCTTAATTATCGCGTCGCCCCGTCACTGACCGCACCCCTCCGTTGAGCGGAGCACTGCGCGGAGAGGAACGGAGCCGGGGGGGCCCCCTACTCCCATCAGCGGCTGTGCTTGCCGTAGCCAACGCACAGATGCGTATCGTACCGTGCTACAGTAAAGTACTTTACTGCATTCTCTAACAGGGCGGCATACGCGAGACACGGCGGTCACCTAGCCACGTATCCGCACTCGGGCCAGTCTGTTTTCAACAATGCTACACACCTGCACGGTGCTCATTTTATAGATTTGCACCCAGTGCACTATTGCTGACGTCGGACTCGCACGTGTACCAGACAGGAATCGCGTGGTCACTGCTTTTCAATGACTGTACTGTATTTATTTCAAATTCGCCCACTGTATGTCACTACCTACTGTACTGCTGCGTAACGGTCCCGCTTCTACTGTAAGTCCGCGCAACTTGACGGAAGCCGCGCTACCTCCGCGCGATCTCCGCGCTGCCTCTGCGCTGCCTCCGCACTGCCTCCGCGCAGCCGCCTGCGAGGCGCACATGGCGCCGCCTCACGTCCCCGTCCTGGCCGACACTCTGGAGAACAGCCTGGGCCCTGCAGACCTATGCCTCCTCTGCGCGTCGTCGTTCACCTCGCTCGGCGGCGGCGCCGTCGCCCCATCGCGGTCGCCGCACGCGGTCCTGCGATGCGCGCCCTCCTTCAACGCGCACCCGCTCAGCCTCTTCCACGCCGGCCTGCGGCGGAACACGGCCAGCGTCGGGCCCATGGGGTTGCGCCCAAAGTAGTAGTCCTGCGTCCGCACGAACGCCAGCACCACCAGCTCGAGCACGTCGCCCTTGCACGCCTCCACGTCGCGCACCTCGTCCGCGAGCCGCTGCCACCCGTACCGCACCGCCGCCTCCGTCTCGGAGAGCTTCATCTCGTTGCGCAGCCGCCGGTCCACCTCGCGCTCGCTCACCTTCTTCTTGCGCCCCTCGTTCACCCGCATCGCCTCCACCTTGGCGCTGTAGTACTCGCGCTCCTTGAGCGCCGCCACGCACTCCGAGTGCAGCGCCCGCGCCCCGCGGATCCGCTCGTTGAACGCGCGGAGCTCCGCCGTCGCCCGCTTGCGCTCGGCGCACAGCGCGTGCTCGCCGGACGGCGCCCGCACAGACTTGCCCGCCGCGTGTAGGTGGTCGGCCATGTACCGGTTGGGGTGGTCCGCGTCGTACAGCTCGAGCGCGTGCGCCGCCACCGAGCACAGGTTGTGGCTGAGCGCACGCCACGTCTTGTCGTTTTCCTCCACCGACACCTGCAGTTGCGGGAACCACCGCTGCAGCTTCTCGATCTCCTGCCCAGCCTCTCGCAGCTGCTGATCCGTCGCGAGCACCGTCTTGTCGCCCATGCCGTAGAGCGCAAGTTTGACCGTGTGCACCACACTCAGGCCCAGCGGGCTGCTTGACTTGCGGCTGGGGGAGTCCATTTGGTGGGGGGGCGGGGGGAGCAGGAAGTCGCGCCGCCAAGGGGGCTAGATAGGAAGAGGGGTGTAGAGGCTGGGTGGTCGGAGGCAGCAAGCTTTATACTCGTGAACAGGAAAAGCAACGAGGGAGGGGTGACGCTTCGTAGCGGAGTAGGCCACGCAATTTGGAAGAGCAAAACTGTGACGGGTTCTCATCTCATCACGTCCATCATGATGCACGCGGAATAAGTTGGGCGATGGATGACCGATGAGGCGACTTGGTCGTACACAACTCGGCCTACGTGAACGTTAGGCCAATTGGTCCTGCGGTTGAATGATACGTGCGAACGCACAGCCTGAGACGGGAATGGGTGCGGCGGTGAGTGATGCATGGAGGCATGGAGGTGCATTCGGCAGCCCTGGTCGGTGCCGCCAAGCGAAGTTCGTTCGCTGGTGTGCTGGGAGAGGTTGCGAAGGATACCGGGAGTTTATTTTTGAGTGCATGAGAGCTGGCCAGGAATGCGGGGAGAGCGCGAGTAGGGAAAGCGTGCTGCATTTGTTTACCAGTACAGGTATCGTACAACAAGACCGCGGCGACAGCGAAAGAATGCTACGGCGAGCGCCGTAAAATCAAGCATCGAGTGGGAGCGACCGATCGCCAGCCAAAAAAAAATCGTGGCCCGCCAGCACATGGCCCCCCCCCCCCCCCCCCCCCCACGCACCCCCCACGCAACTGCTGCAGAGAGACATAACGTTAACCTGAACCGTCCCTAGGCCCTGTCTGTCTGTGCGATATGGCCGCGTCCCCCGACCGCCTCATCCGCGTGCTGCCGTGCCGGCACGCGCTCTGCTCACCGTGTCTCGAAGCGTGGGCAGTGCATTGTACGAAGGCGCATCTCAACCCGGCTCGCTTCGGGATCACTAGAGGGGGGCAGGTCGTGTCGTGGACGCCCGGGCCCAAGTGTCCCTTGTGCTGCGCGCGGGTTAACTGCGTGCCGGACGAGGACTTGCGGCAGGCGATTATCGCCGCCATTCATCAGAGGGGGTCCGCCATTAGCAATTTTATTGCGTACCAGGCCAGAGGGTCCTCCGCTACCGCCTTGGCAGAGGAGGAGAGTGTATAGTACTGGTGGGAGAGGTGTATTATATTGAAGGGGGGAGACGAGCGGACAAGCAGTGCGCGTATGTTGAATGGTGTGGTGGAGACAGAAAGAAGGCATGGGAATGTGTTGCGAGATGGGCCACCGATACTCTGCGCGATGATGCGAATCCGGCTGCAGAGCGCAGAGACGCTTGCGTGAAAAGCCGCTGTCCGTCTTACATTAAAACACATGTCCCATCATCATTCGGTGCTACCGGCAAGGCTGACAGTACTCTCCGTCAAATTCTCCACTCCAAACCTTGCTGGACTCCTCACCTTGTTTCGCCTCCCCGACCACCTCGTTCGCCACTCTCCCTACCCTGCTTCTCCACCCCCCGCCGCACCCGACATGTCCGACGTCCATCTCGGCCTGCAAGCCATCACCTCCGAGCCCTCCAACGCTCCGATCATCACCCGCTTCATTCGCTTCTTCCTTGCCGTTGCCATCCTCCCTCCGGCCGTCTACTTCCTCGTCTTCAACCTCACACCCCTCACCTTTCCCCTCTCCCCATCAACAAACGCGGGCCTTGCCGCCGTCTTCGCACTTAACGCCCTAACAGCGATCTTCGCCCTCATTGCAGTCTTCGAAAGGGCGCCCCCGCAGCAGCCCCTCCCGCCTCAAGACGAGCCTGTCTCCGACCGCCCCAAGGACGAATAGCGCCTCCCCTTCGCAATGTCTCGCCCGCGCCACGAGCAAATCGCCACGCTCCAGGCATTTCAGGAAGCCGATCTTCATTCCCTGCGCGAACGTCTCTCCGAGCTTGACGCGCGCATCGCCCAAGCCGAGGAGGCCGTGCTGCACGCCGCCAACGTCGCCTCCGCCGCGCGCGGCCTCGTCGGCCAGCGCGGCGGCGTCGCACCCGCCCTTCTGTCCAGCACTTCCCGCGCGCGTCCGAAGCAGCGCCTGTGGGCCCGCAAGGACGGCACGTACGCTCGCCACGATGAACATGCCCCGCCAAAGCCGCACGTCCTGATACAGCCATGCGGCGTTGTGTACACCGCGTTCCAGAAGCGCTTCGAGGCCCCGCGCCAGAGCTTCACGGGCGCGGCAGGGAAGGCGAGCGTGTGGCTCACAAATGGGACGCATGTGCTGCACGGGTTGAGCAAGGGAGACCGTCTGTGGTTGGTGTACTGGTTGGACCGCAACGACGGGCTATGGCGCCATTTCGTACGCCCGCCGCGCGCGAAGGGAGGCTGGCGCGTAGGCGTATTTGCGACGCGCTCCCCGAACAGGCCATCCCCCGTGGGGCTGAGCCTTTGTGTGGTGGAGAACGTGGATTTGGAGAAGGGGTGCCTGCAGGTGGGAGGGGTGGATATTTTGGATGAGACACCGCTCCTGGCGGTGAGAAAATACGTGCCGGAGGAGGAGGCGTGGCCCAGCGCGAGGGCAGGGTGGATTGACGAGATGGAGAAGTTGCAGCCATTGTACTATGACGAGTTGGACGGATATGGAGGTGTCGCGGATTGGGAGGTTGTCGTAGAGGAGGGTGCGGGGGAGAGGATTGAGTTTATTAATGAACGGAGTGCTGTAGATGTGGTTGACATGATCAGGACATCACTGGAGAGGGTAGACGCGGGGGAGGCGAAGGAGGGTGGGGAAGAGGGAAGGAGGGAGGTTGTCGAGGGAGCGTTACCTGTCGGGGCTTTTCGCGTTTTGTACGAAGTGAGGAGGGCGGCAGGTGCTGTTGTGGTGAAGCAGGTGGTGTCGGGGATGAGACGGACCGTCTGCGAAGAGGAGGCAGCGACTGATCCAGAGGCCTTGGTGCATTTGGAGTTTCAAGACCGGTTCCCATTGTGACAATTCGCATTCTTCAGGGGACATAATTCAGTTGCTCGACACGCTTCATAACAGCGCACTACAGACGAGCGAAAGTGACCGTCGAAAGGCTAATAATCTACTGTGAACATTGTCAGATGGGACAGAGTCAATGTAAAATAATACGGTACTACTACGGTATATCCCGCCCTTTATACTGGAAGTCTATTTTCGCCAACAGCAAAGACGACACTTTTTCTTCTCGACAATATCTTCTTCGTGTGTGTCTTCGCTTAAAGAGGTAATTGATTTAAAGACATCAGCCAAATCAGCAGAATTTAGAGAGTAGTCTGAAACACCAAACTCCTCTCCTCGTTCCTCCAAAACTCTCACAGCTTGAATAATTTCAGCCTCGAGCCCGTGCCTTGGCAAAGAATAAGATGCCAAGAACTCCTCGTTCTCACCAGGTTTAAGCGATGAGAGTGCTGCGCCCGGACAAACTACACTCAAAGCAGCTGCTAGGCTCGCAGCAGTGTTCTCATGTTTGAGTTTGGCTAGCAGTGTATACCCGGCACCAAATTTGCTCTTCAAATGCATCGCCTTTCCGAGGACACGAAGTTTACCTTTTGCCATGATTCCGATCGCGTTGTGACCAGCGATGTGTTGAGCCTCCGCGATTGAATGAGTAATCATGAAAACGACCCGCCCCCGTTTCGCTCGCTCAATGGTACCCCATAGATCCCTTCGGACTAAAGGATCAGCACCCGACGTGCATTCATCAAGAAGCACAATTTTTGGATCCCCTGTCAAGCTGATTGCAACGCTAAGTCGTCTCTGCATTCCTCCAGAGTATGAGCCCGCCCTGATGTTGGCCTGTTTTGTCAAGTGGACATCAGCCAGTCGCTCTGCGATTTCCGCAGCTCTCCTCTTTTTGTCGAGGCCTTTCAAAGCCGCAAAAATCTCGATATGCTCAGCTCCAGTAAGGTTATCCCAGAAGATATCAAACTGGGGGCACACTCCCAGCAACTTGCGTACTTGCGCTTGGTCCTTCCGTACTGACAGCCCAAAAATCGACGCATCTCCGTGTGACGGTGCTAAAGAAGTGACAAGCATGTTGAACAAGGTTGACTTACCCGCCCCATTATGTCCTAACAGAGCAAACGCGGTATTCTTCTTCACACTGAACGATACATCGTCGACCGCAGCCAACGAGCCGAAATTCTTTGAGATATTCTTGATAACCAAGGGTGCAGTATCGCGGCTACCACTCAGTACCGCCTCTCGTTCGGCGCGGACGTCCTCATCCTCAGCATCTGGGTTGTAGGTTTGATGGTGTGCTTTTCCGTGTGCCCCTAGGGCTTCATCACTGTCGCTTGTTGATGCATGGTCTTTTCCGTGTGAATCGTTGAACACGGCTTCGCGGTTTTTGCCTAAACCCCAATAGCTTGGCTGGAGGAAGTAGGTATAGCCGAGGGGTGCCCCATGCTTGGAAGGTAGAACGTTGTCCAGATAGATGGAGAGAATAAAGGTGATCAGGCCGGAGGCAAGCATCCATAACCAACAGTCCTTGATAGGAAAGATGGTCGTGTATGTGCCGGCAGACGCAAAAGTTAATTTCTTCCCGATGTTGGCAAGGACGTTTGCATCTTCAAGGGCCTTGATGTACATCGTGGATGGGGCAATCGCAAATAGCTGCCTGAGAAATAGAACATTGTCACCAACCAATGGCTTCCCGTTGTCATCCGTCGCGTAAACAATGAGGCCAGTGTTTGAGATGACGTAGCCGAAAATGAATAGATTGAAGGCCACAGTCGATACAGACTCTGATCTTCGGGTGAGTGTGGCAACCAGCATCATCCATCCAAGAATACTAAGGGCAAACAGGTACATTGTGAGAAAGTAGACAGAGAAATCGTGTACTTCGAAGAACTTGAAACTGAATATGTGGCCGAAAGCGATCAAGAGCAAGGTGAGAACAAGGGTGAGCACTATGTACGGGATGCCCCAGGAGATGTAGTGTTGGCTCTGAAACTGGCCAGCCAGTTTCATGGCATCCCGTAGGCCTCTTTCGCGCTCCTCCACGATCTTGTACAAGAAGAAGACGAGAGCGAGAAAGTAAACTCCAAAGGTGAGAAGAGCGCCGTAGAGACCGAAGGAATCAAGGGCGCCTGTATCAACGCTGGTAATAATGGGGGGATGCGGGAAAACCGATGTGTTAATGTTGATATTGACGTCCTTTCCTAGTAGCTCGGTCATGAGAACGAGATTCATGGTGTGTATCATGGCGGGAAGTACGGTGCGAGTGTGGAAATCGGTGCTTCCCAGCGGAAATTCGTCCTGGTTGGTGTCATTGTACTGGACGATGAATTGGACATTATTGTCGGTGTGATACGCATTAAGGGAATCTTGATCAAAGATGTAGGCGGCCTGGGTGCGGTTCGGATTTTTACGAAAGTGTTGGTTAAGAGCGTCGTCGTCTGAGAATTTGATAATCTCTGCTTCTGGAATATTAGAGCGGGAGGCGACTTGGAAAACCCAACGTTTGACGTCATCGTTGTCCGGTACATAGGCAAGGGTCCAGCAATCGTCAAAGGAATGCGGGACGCATCTCGGAACGCCCACGAGCGGATGCGAATTAGGGTCGGGGGTATCGAGCTTCTCGGGTTCGAAGCTGTCGCCGTTGTCGATTGAGATTTGAGAAAAGTAGAGGATTAGCATGGAAAAGAACGCGCTGGACACGGTGACGATGAGCGGAGATATGTCTCGCAGGGAGAGCAGAACGTTCTTCTTGACGAGGATGCGGGTGGCGAAAGCATAGTGGCGGAATGCCATGGCGCTTGCAAAGAGAGCGGGCAGCAGACGGTGGGCAAATGGTCAAAGATGCGGGTGCGAGATGCGCGGGTGTGCCGCCGAAGTATTTAACGGCGAGTGGGACGGGGGCCTGTGACGAGTGCTTGTCAATACATGAAGACGTGCTGGTGGTGGCGGTGAGCGGATGGAGCGCAAGGAAAGCACGAGATTTACCTTTACCATTTGATTCCCAGAAGCAGGAAGGGCACTGTACCGGAAGACTGCCCGAGTCGGTGCTGTACCTTTCGCGAAAAAGAAGGGGAGACTCAAACTTGAGTTAGATTAGACATAAAAAAAGTACACTGTACTACAGCACAAAGAAGATAAATTTCTAGAATACCATTAAAATTTCCAACGCAGTGCTGGTTGGAAAACTGCCAAGGTGTCGTACAGCAATGTCGAATGGTTTGCCCCCAAAAAAAAAGATAGAATCGGACTTGTTCGCTGCGATTAGAATTTGGACGCAGTGGCATCAAGGCCGCGAAGTGGAGATATGAATGAGGCAGGACCATCATGGGTGCGTATCCGGCTGCCATCATGGCACTGCAGCGCAAACGGAGCATAGCGGACCAATACGTGGGCCCTGAGACGCAACAGTTCGTCTCAGCACGGAGCAATTTGGCGAGCGGGAAAATCGAGCAATTCGGGACGATACGCATCTCGCGACGAACTGATTGATGCAGTTCCTCTTCAAAAGCGTACATCTCCATTACAGTAAAACCTCATTCCACCAATAGTGGGCCTTCTCCGGCCTCGATTCGCGGCTGACACCATCTGCGGGTGGGGATGTGTTTTTTTTTTTTTTATTGAGATAAAAGCCCCAAACGCGTTACGTTACGGCGGAATCTCCATGTGAATCGAGAAACGGCTGTTTTGGTGAAAACACTTCATCACAGGGTATCATTAAGGCATATCCAAACGCATACAGTAAGGTACAGCAGTGCTGCCGCAGGCTGCGGCGCGCAGCATAGCGCCATGTCTTCTTGCGCTTGTCTAATGACAGAAAAAGAAAAGAATTTTCTTTTTTCTGCGAGGAAGCTCACTTCGCAATGACGCCCCACGATACACCAGCGACTTAACGATACCCTTGGGTACTGCACGATACAGTTAACTAAACGCACTGCCTGCCACCGACCAAACCATAACGCCGTGTCATGCTCTTAGTAAATTGCGCTAACTGCGTGCCTCTTGCACCTCACGAAGCACTCGGCACTACAGTACAGCGCCACCGATATTGCGCTGGATCGATCAAACTCGTGTCCTGCCTTGGCCCCTTTTCCGAATCCTGGTAGACTGTACCGTGCCGTTCGTAGAACACACGTGCGACCACGCGCTTTGTGTTTGAAAAGCTCCCGGAACATTTCTGGCACGTCGGCAACTCCATCCCCATCGCAGCGTAGACACATAACGACTTGCCCAACAGTCGTCCAAGATCCAACTCCTCCATCACCGCCCACGTCACAGCGACTCATACGCCTCACCCTCTCCACATTAGTAACCTGCGCTATCATTGCTGTCGCCGTTCTTGCCCGCCCTCCCCATCTATTTAGTCACCGCCTCATCAACCCTCTACCAGCCCCGCTGACGCTTCCATCCTCTCCAGCCTCACCCCTTTCTCTTCCACCATGGCCCGCTCCCAGTCTTTGTTCCGCACACAGACCAAGGGTCTTCTGTTCCGCACATGGCACTACCAACGTCGTCAACACTGCAACACCTTTTGCAACTTCATCATCCCTCCATGCTTCATGCTACTGCTCTTCGTCCTCGGCCGCGTAATCAAGGCCCGAGAAGTCATATCCTTCCCATTTGAGCGCGCCCCGAAAGGAGCCTTTGTTCCGCGCCCATTCAATCCCGCCCAGTGCACCGAATCCGTCTTCGATTCCGCCGTCGAGGATGGCCAACTTACTAATTCCGAGATCCAAGACTTGATCAACTGCGGCGAAAAAAGTTTTGACCGTGGATACGAAGTTCCCGTCTTCATACCTCCTAAACTCAAGACTACAGTCGGCGGCAGAGATGCCGTCAATCCGGACTCTGCCACTGACGAAGGCCTGTTGTCACATCTATCACTCGAACCTTTTATCTATCCTCGCGCCTTGCCCGGTAATGATTTCTTTGAAGACCAGACTCCCTACGATGGCATATTCTTGCACTCCTACTTTCGCGGAAACCGTACCAACCTTGCGTACCTACAGTTTTTGCGACGGGCGGAAGAGAACAGTATCGATTTCGCGTACAAGGCAAGAACCCTCGAACAGTCTTCGGAGGACGAGCTGCGTAAAAATTTGTACGACTCATGGCACGAAGGTGACGAGAATCCCTTGTTTTCCACTGCGCTCGCCTTTTCGGATGTCTCAAGCACCGACGAAAGCTTGGACGTGAAAGCCACAGTCTACTACAATCAGAGCACAGAAGCAAACTGCAGTATCGCCTGTCCGCTCGTCTCGAATGTTATGCGATTGGACGATGCAATCTATCGGCAGTTCTCTCCGGGCAACTCCGCTAGAGCCTTTCTCCGTCGCATGCCGGCCATCGATGTCAAACTTGACCTCGCAATTATTCAACTGGTCATTAGTATCACTCTCGGATTTACAAGCCACTTCTGGTTCCCTAGCTTTCTCCGCTTTCTGGTCTTCGAGCGCGTTTCAAGGCTCAGATCAATGATGAGCGTCATGGGTCTCAAAAAGTCTCAATATTTCTTCGGCACCTACGTTGGCCTTTTCTTGCAATACGCTTGCTCCACTGCGCTTCTCATCGTGATCGGTGCTGCTTTTGGTATCAGCTTCTTTGTTGATAACACTCCCGTTTCATATCTTGTTTTATTCTTCTTGTGGTATGTCATCACTTTTTTTTTTGTTCCTCGTTGACGTCAAAGACTCTATCTAGCTTTTGACGCTGTTTATATCTAACTCTCGTGTGTGTCGCTCTTGGATTCTTGTGTCCTTCCGCGATAATTTGATTTGATTTACTACTTGACAGGGGGAATGTGCTCATTGCATTGGCTATGGCTCTCGTCCCATTTTTCGACAATCCTGAAACTGCTCAAACGGTTGGATGGTTGTTCATCCTTCTTGTGAACATCGTAGGAGGGCCTTACTTGGGGCGCCGACTTGGGGATGACGGTACTGGCGAAGGAACTTGGGCTGCCATTATGCTTTTACCATCCTTTGCGTTTCTGAGAAGCGTTTACTACGCAGGTGCGCTTAACAGTGGCGGCCAGGGGGTCGTTGTTGGATCCGAATTTTTCACTGATGTGAACCTTGGGATGTGCCGGGGCGATGGACCCTTTTGCAGGTCTTTCGCTTATCTTGCCTGGCAGTGGGTTGTCCTCATGCTTGCAGCGCTTTACTTCGACCAGGTCCTCCCAAGTGCAGTCGGCAACCGCCGCCATCCACTATTCTGCTTTGGTTTCACGAGGGAGGCGAAGTATACCGAAGATGAAGAACTGACGGCATCCGACAAGGGGTCAGATGTGGTCGAGGAAGAGCGTCGCGCGGAAGAGATTATCCAAAATATCTCGACAAGCGGATTTGATGGAGTTGTCTTGCACAAGCTGTCCAAATCTTATCCGGCAAGACCACCAGTGAGAGCGCTACAGGACCTCTCCATTGTAGCCCAGAAGAACGAAGTCATATGCATTCTAGCGCACAACGGTGCAGGGAAGACCACAGCATTCCGGACCCTTATTGGCGAACTCGAGCCTACTTCCGGAACAGCATTCGTCAACGGCAGATCCATTCTCAGTGAGATGAGCGAGGTACACCGAAGCATGGGCGTGGCACCACAGCAAAACATCTTGTGGGATGTATTGACTGTACAGGAACATTTGTTCTTCTATGGACGTGTCAGAAACCTTTCCGGACAAGAGCTAAAAGATGCAGTGGAGAATGCCATGGATTCTGTGCAGTTAGCGTTTGCACGAAAGCGGAAAGTTCGCGCATTAAGCGGTGGAATGAAACGCAGGTTATCAGTGAGTATTGCGATGATTGGGAATCCGGAATTTATCATTTTGGATGAACCGTCAACCGGCCTGGATATTCTGGCAAGGGAAAAATTGTGGGAGGCAGTTGGACGCGCAAAACATAACAAAGCAATTATGCTCACGACGCACTCATTGGAAGAAGCAGAAACACTGAGTGATCGCGTCGCTATCATGTCTTACGGAAAGCTGAAGTGCATTGGAAAGGCAGAAGAACTCAAGATGCGATACGGCCGAGGACACCACTTCAGTGTATCTCTTCCAGCTGCCAAGGTACCAGAGCTTCATGATGCCTTGACGACCATTGCTCCTGGTGCACGAGTAGAAACCGAGTTAGGTGGAAACATTGAGTACGTCTTGCCGAAATCGTTCAAAATCCCACAAATATTCGCCCTAATGAACGAGAAGAGGGATGCTCTTGAAATCCGCGATTGGTCTATCAGCCAAGCCACATTGGAAGATGTATTTTTGGAAGTCACTCAACGCAGTGATCCAGAGAATCTCAAAGAAGGCGGTATGGTTGGTCCGTAAGGGAAAGACAGATCTCGGAAGAAGATTTGCGGCAGTTTCCCGCGTTTATAAAGTCGAGGATATACTATTATTGTGACATCGGCGTATTTTGGTGTTGAGGATAAAGCCAGAATGCTGTGTCATGGAGCCCCACCAGGAGAGATCAAAAGCTCTGGGTTCAACAGAAGAAACCCGGATCACGCTGTGCAGCAGTGTTTCAACGGCTCCAATATTTTTTGAACTGTACGTCATTCCCAGTTCTACGTGTGAGTATTAGATTGCTGGGCATCCCGCCTGCCTTTTACGTGTAGTCATCCAAAAAAATTTGCACTTAGGGTATCTCCAGAACGCTACTTGTGCAATGGTGGAGGTTTTAAAGGCCCATTTACCAATAACATGTAAACATCTGAAGCAGTAGTTCACTATTTGTCTGACATCACGAAACCACCTGCGGTGTACCCTGCTTTTGGAAAAGGTCCGGGCTCTTTGTAGCCCTGTCGAGAGTTCTCCGTCAGAGCCTTTCCGCCAACAGCTTCTCTTCAAAAATAAAATGAGTTATGGATTAAACAGCGCAGAAACGTTTCGACTTGCTTCTGGAATTCGCGGAAGAAGTGAAAGTGACTTTTTAGAAAATGGCTTCTGAAGATACCAACAGATACCACAGCCTCAACACCGGCTGTCTACATATTGATATGCTGTTAAGTACAAGGGGTGTTGGGGCCTTGCGATCAGCTCGACCCTGGTCACATATTGAGGTCACTAACGCATTATCAAGACGATTGGACACATGTGATAACAGAGTATCCGAGATTGCGAGGACGAGAGATGCCATCTGGACTTTGTGCTAGTTTTAATGTAACTCGATTCTTTGGAATGAAACCATTACACACCCGGGACTTTCTCTAATTTGTCAATCTCAGACTTCTGGTAACAAGACAGGAATGTGGCCGTATCCCAACTTATCTCGCTTGGTAGGCAGTATATGACGAAGAACCAGTATTTTGCGCCCGAACAAATCTTTTAATTGGGCTTTGCGGTAAAGGAAATGCCTTCGCCAATCTCAACGACTATTGCGTTGTATGATACAACTTGTATCATAACAATCATGCCTTCTGGCTTCAGAGCTCAGGATCTGGACAAAATCTCATACAAGTGGACGAATCCGGTTTCGGGTACGGTATGAGCCCAGTGCGCCGTGGAGGCCCCGTGCGTTGAGCACTGGTGCATTTGGCTCATACATATCACTAGTAGTAGGATGCTTCCGCCTTACAGACATCAATCCATTTTCTACTATATTTCCACAAACATTACAGTTTCTCAAATCGATGACACAAATTGGCGGGAAGTGCTCCCGCCAAAATGTGAAACAAAGTCGACGCAACTGGTCTATCAGGCGTGGGTGGGGCCGGGCAGACTTCGTGTGGGGGGGCCACAGCCGCTTGTACTCCTAACTCTAAACCGATTGCGAGGGTCACACACATCGTTCTTGTTATCACCGGACGAAGCATCTCTGACCCGAACCTTTAGAGCAGCCAACAAGCAAGGTTCCCGATCCCCTGAAAAGGACTTTCGACTCACACCTTGATTCCAGAGCCATTCACAGCTTGTTTCCGTCTCTATCGTTCCTTCAACATCTTTTGGATTCATTCGAGAAATTTACTTGCTAATCTAAGACACGACACGTTGGCAACAATCCGACCGCAGAACCCTTTTTGAAACTACCGGCAAGAAAAAAATGGACGGCTACGATGAAGGGACCGTCTACTACTCGTACCAGAACCAAGAGGACGAGGCACAGGCAGCGTCTGGTTCTGCGGCAGAGTCTGGACGCGGGAACATTCTTTCGGCTGTGGAGGTTCGCCGTCGATTCAAGGCATTCGTACTAGGCTTCGCTAACGAAAGATACCGTTACACATACCGAGACCGTCTTCGGGCCGCTGTGAATGCTGGTACTCTCTCTCTCTCTGTCGAGCTGGCCCATCTCACACATTTCGATGCTCCACTTGCGGCTACCATTCGCGAAGGACCGGACCGAGCAATTGTCCAGGCCGAGCGAGCAGCCACTGAGGCTGCTGCCGTGCTTCAGAACACTGCCATCGAAGATGTCATAGCAACTGATGGACAACGGGAAACCCCGGCCCAGCCTCAAGATCGTCCCAGTGGTACTGCCGCTGATCAAGATGACAATGCTCAAAGTGCCTCTTTGAATGATATCTCCCGCAGAGGAGTACAAGTCATTTTGCGAAGCAATGAAACTGGACGAGAAATCCGAGCTCTAGGATCTTCTGATGTTTCCAAGCTTGTTGCTGTGTCCGGAATTGTGATCGCGTCTTCCAAGGTTCGCTGCAAAGGAACAGCTGTCGTTCTGCGATGCAGAAACTGCAACGACAAAATCACAGTTGGTGTCAACCCTGGCCTCGGAGGGTTTGCAGTGCCGAGAACTTGCCGCCGTGTTTTAGGTGAGAATGAAGTCGACTGTCCGCTTGACCCCTACGTAGTGCTTGCAGATGACAGTAAGTTCATGGATAACCAGACTCTGAAGCTTCAAGAGCTGCCCGAGTGTGTCCCAACAGGAGAGATGCCTCGAAGCATCAGTCTCAGCTGCGACAGGTATCTCACAGATCTTGTGAGCCCTGGCGTTCGAGTTGACGTGATTGGTATTTACTCGGTCTCCGGGGCGGCAGCTCCCGGTGTTGGTCGTGGCAATAAGCGAATGTCCTCGGGATCTAGTCTCTCGATTAGTGCACGGGCACCTTATCTGAGGGTGCTGGGGCTCAAGATTCGGGAAGGGGCAGGCTACTCTGGTAGCAGAACGGCAGTGTCTTTTGGATTTGAAGAAGAAGAGGCCATGCTGCGTATTTCTCGCACTCCGGGACTTTGCGATATCATTTCTAGAAGTGTAGCACCGGAAATTTTCGGACACAAGGATATCAAGAAGGCCATTGCTGCCCAACTTTTCGGCGGTGCGCTGGATAAGACCTTACCGGATGGGATGCGACTGCGGGGAGATATCAATGTCCTCCTCCTCGGAGATCCAAGTACTGCGAAAAGCCAAATGCTCAAATACGCTGAACGCGTGGCCCCAATCAGCGTGTACACCAGCGGAAAGGGAAGTTCCGCTGCTGGCCTCACCGCTAGTGTTATTAAGGATAAGGCTCACGGTGAGTTCCATCTGGAAGGCGGTGCAATGGTTTTGGCGGACGGAGGGCTTGTCTGTATTGATGAGTTTGATAAGATGCGGCTTCAGGACCGAGTCGCCATCCATGAGGCTATGGAGCAGCAGACCATCTCCATTGCCAAGGCAGGTATAACTGCAGTTTTGAATGCAAGGTCAGCCGTCCTTGCCGCGGCAAATCCCGCTTTCGGAAGGTATGATGACACAAGATCTAGTGCGGAGAACATTGAATTTCAGAGCACTATTCTCTCGAGATTTGATTTAATCTTTATTGTTCGAGATGTCCGTGATGATGCAAGGGACAAGATGATAGCAGAGCATGTTTTGAGCCTACATCAACGGGGCTCTGAGAAGACCAATGGATCACGCTCTGGTATTTTTGGAAAGGGCAGCTCTGGGAAAGGAAACGCGGGCAGAGATGGAGCCGAACTTGATGTCAATGATGGTGCAGCTTACGGAGTCATCGGCGAAGGAAATGAGGCTCGCCTGGATATCAATTCTCTGAAACGTTACATTGCTTACGCTCGCACACGCGCATCACCGAGGCTCTCTGTAGAAGGCGCCGAGCTGTTGCGCACCAATTATGTATCTATTCGGGAGCAGATGCGAGCAAAACAACTAGGAGATGACGAGGAATCTGGCAATACAGTTCCTATTACAGTGCGACAACTGGAAGCCATTGTGCGCATTTCTGAGGCGTTGGCAAAGATGACGCTGGACTCAACAGTCACGGAGAGACACGTGACTGAGGCAATACGCTTGTTCAAGGTGGCAACTCTAGATTCTGCAAATGCTGGTGCGATTCAATCTGCAGAGGGCGCACTTCGCCCAGATGTTCGCCTAGATGTTCAAAGGGTAGAAGCAGCGTTGAAGAGAAGACTAGCGATCGGGTCTATGGCTAGTGAAAGACGACTAATCGACCATTTTCTTGATGAGAAATACTCTGAATTTGCCATTCGGAACGCGATATTAGTGATGATGCGGCGCGGAGACTTGGAATATAGGCGACAGCGCAAGTATATTTACCGATCACAATGATCGATATTGAGCTATGCTGCTTTAAGAGTAAACGTATGTGAAAGAGACAAAGCATGTTCCATTTCTTTGCTCATCGCGCAATGAAGACGTGCAGTGGACCTCGAGGGTTGGGGCCATATCTATTTGTCTTTCCAACGGCTGGAAACCGTTTGACCAAGTATACACCCGCGGAAATACTGTACTCGAATGCTTCACTCACGTGGCTTGCGCGCCCTTCATATAGAACAAGAGATGATGATGCTAGATTGCGAATGCGCGTGCTTCTCGTGAAGGCTCTGCCCGAATCCCTTTTTTTCCATAGAAAATTTGTCAGCCCGAATGGAGAACTAACTTAGGGGTGCTTTTGTCCGTTACTTCCGTCATGTTTCTTGGCCGTATAAGAAGAATTATTGTTTGGAACAGTCCAGGTTCGGGGTTCCTTCCCGTCTGCAGGAAAACGGCTTGATGTTCGTCTTCTACTGATCTATGTTTGTGAGGTATGCTTCTCTCCGGCATCTCTATCAGTACTCTGACGTGTCCAACTCCACTAGTTGCTCTGTGTACCCCCTTTCTCCCGCTGAACCTTTCGCGCGAGCTTTCCGAATCGTAGCATATATTGCTTCGCTTTTACACAGAGTCTGGTGTCGCTTTGGGCAACTAAAATTTTACATCATACGCATGTGAATCCTCTCAAAAAATTGTTCCACTGGGGCCAAATATTGCTACCAATACCTTCTTTCATAAGTCGAAATGAAATTACACAACCAGTGCTCCACAGCCCGAGAGCAGCAATCGCACGTTTGCACTTGCTTAGCTCTGGTCACACTGACTGTGCGAGTCTGTAAGCACTGGGCCTCCCTGACCATTCTAATTGGCTTCTCAAGCCAGCAGATAACCATCTCTGAGCAGGCTTGGCGCGTCAACTTACATTCATCTCGAGTACGGAAGCTATTCTTTCTGAAAAGTGACTTGGATTAACTAAACGAGCACCAGATTTAGCCACTAACTTCTAAAATCGTCTTGAAAAGTCTCCGTCCCAATTCTGATGGTTGAGGGTTTCTCCTGGCAACCAACAGAGAACAGTTGGATGCAACAAGACCTCGAAGGGAAGCCGCCCTTTGATGGTTGAAACGTATGTTACGACGCGTTTTTTATTCAATGAGCTTTACTTCAGAGACTATATCACGGGACAGTAGCCAAACTTCTTCCCTCGACCTCAGCGCAAATCGACTAGGCACAAACAAGGCAATGATCTATAAACAAAGGCACTTGGGACATAGTTGAGGTATTACCAGAGTGTACTAGAGGGACTGCGAACGATAAAACAAGTGTTGCAGTACATTGCTGCCAGCGCATAACGCCCGAAGCACAAAAAGCACGTCACAATTTCTTGAAAGCAGATAGCAACAGAGACTTTGAAAAGCGTTTTCTCATTTTAGACGCCCATCATCATTCTCACCTCGTTTTGGGTACAATTTTCTATCGAAAGGGCCCATCGTATTCTTTCGTGGTCTTGTAAAACTATATGGCTTTGAGGGTAAAGAGGTAAGCCACATGTTTATCATCTCAGTACGTGGAACAATAGAGCTTTATTGGGTACAGTGCATCCAAATACCTTGCTCCTCATGTTTTAATGCTCACGTTCAATTCTGGCGATGTGTATAGAATATTGCTTTCATTTCAATTTAAAAGACTGGAGGCGATCTGCTTTATGTAGGGAGATTATCGTACAGTACAGTGTGATGGCATGAAACGTCCCAAAGGACATATTTAGAACAATACTCACTGTCGTATTGAGAGCTCTCACGTGATGAATAGGCTCAGCATATGTGCTGCTTCAGTGGAAACTTACACCCATGATTGCTGCCCAATGCAACAAGCACACAATACAGATCACCGTCACGCAACCCTGAGTGAATATGTATTCGGTTGCGAGTCAATGTAGTAGAAAGGGCACATTTCGTCTTTTGCTGCAAGAACAAATGCAGAAGCTTTTGCTAAACCCGATAAAAAAGTCAAGTCGAGTTTCACTCTGACAATTCTGCAATCTTGCCATTACAGTACTGAATGAAGGCCTTTTTTCGCACCTTCATGTTGTGGGCTTTTGGAAAGATTTGAAAAAAGAATTTTGGTGTGCCTCTGCACTCTGTACAGTAAGTACTGTATGAAGGGTACCTGCAGTATGAAAGTCCCAGGGCAGACACCCCCAGATATCGAAGATATCTACATACAGACGAAGGGTATACAGTGCATGGCAAAATGCGCAGTCGTTTCGATGAACTTTAACACGCATTTCGCGACTGAACTGGCCGTTTCTTTGAGGATCCCGGGAACATAAAAAAATTGAAATTTTATCGCAACTTTTTTTTTGCACCATTGCAATCTGCTCGACAACCGGCTGCCATTGGTGAAAGTTGCAAACCAATCAGAGAACCATGTTGAGAGAAACTTTTTTGTGCCCGTGTCCGGCACTTCGAAGCAATTCTCGAATATTTTGTGCCGTCACTATCACCAAGGGAAATATTAGAAAAACACGATCTCCGCGAATCTCGCAAGGAGCTGCTATATTTGCAAAAACTACTAGTGTAGGTGGATGTATCAGATGAAGTGCTTGTGATAGGCCCTCAATCGCCCTCAATCTTTCAGTCTAGTGTCTAGACGGAAGCGATTTGACCTCATATGAGGCCAGCTTTTTTTTTTGCAAAAATATATACATTAAATCGAAACTTTAAAAAGTCAGTTTGGACACCATTTCTTTAACGTATTTGCCCTCGGCATTAACATCTTGCAAAACATTGGGATGGCAGTTTCCAATGCACAGAGAGACTAAGAATCTAATGAAGTTTCAATGATGAGTTGGCTTTTTAAACAGGCGTTTTGGTTTCGAAGAAATCAACATAAAACGTTTTGAGGTTGGTCAAAAAGGCTCCTTTTTTGGGCATTTTAAAAATGGCTGGAAAAGACGTGCAGATCTCACCAAACTCCGCCCTTCCGCAACGAAGAAGTCATCTGCGGTAGCGAGAGTATCTTTTTCCATCTTGTTGAGCTAGCGCAAGTAGAGAAAAAATAAGTTGAAAAGTGACCTCATATGAGGTCATTTGTCACCTAGACACTAGATAGCATGATCGCTAAGATGTTGCTTACTGTAGGAAGGTGGTAGTACGGGGGGAAGTAAGTTGGTCAGACGGAGACCCTTGCCATTTTAAGTACGATGTAAGGCTGGTACCTCACTGCAAAGACACCGCCCTGTCTTTAAATTAAGCTAATCCATTTCGATAGTGGCGGGGGTACAGAAAGGCGAGTGATTTTAATTGTTGTTAGTATTCTTACGAGTTGGCGTTTAGATGGACAAGCATGAGATGCGTATTTACTACACCCTTAGGTATTGGAAATCATGTATAACCATATGCTTCCAGCGTCTATTACCCGATTATGTAGCATGTGTACTTCGTGTGTGAATATATGGTTGTTTTTACGCAGGCACTCTTAATAACATTGGCTTCTGCGGCGAACAGAAAACGAGTTTGGAAAGAACGAGTGATAAGGAGATAATGAAGACGATAAAAGCAGTGTAGGGAGCCAAAAAGACAGGGTTCGTCATATCTTGTGCCTACACGATAGTAGATCCGTCGGGTAGATGAGCTTTAACCGCTGATGAGACTGCCGTTCCAGTTCATGTTGCGTATTGCAGCAGGTTTTTTTGCGTTAAGAGTTGCTGTCGGACCAGTTAAGCTCTAATACCAGTGACTACTGTACTGTAATATACAGTACACGATGGATGAGATGCGAGCAACAAGAGTTGCACGAGAAAGTTGAAAAGAAGTGCTGCGGGTAAGATTGATACCCCTTGCAGTTGCTACTGTATCTACAGCAACGGGGCGCATGGACATGGCAATTGGACAGGACAGTAGGCTTGGGTACTGTACAGTATGTAGAGTAGAAAGTGTCGTCTACACTGCAGTGAGGTTGAAGCTAGCGAGAGTGGGCGACTGTATGCCGAGGTGTTCTCCTACTGCGAGGGTGTGAGTTTGCTACACATACAAGTACTGTGATGAGGGTAGAGAGTTGAAATGACAT
>NW_005178625.1:0-17401 GCF_000350225.1 Chondrus crispus | reverse complement strand
GGAAGTCGGACCAGCTAACGAAACCGGAGCACGGGCCCGGGTAGCGTGGTAGAGCGGGATCGGGGGGAGGACGCGCACACGCGCGGGCCGATCTACGCCTCGACGCCCCGGAGCAGCGCTGGGTTACGTTCCAGCGCTGACGGGCGGAGGTGGATCTAGGCTCGCTCGCGTGCTCGCGCGTCCTCTACCCGCGCTCGGTCTCGCCTTAGGGTAGCTAACGGAAGCTTCCTTAGGATAAGCTGGAAGTCAGACCTAGGCGGTCGGTCGTGGACAAGTCCGTGCTTGTCCCCCTCGCCGCCGCCGGTCCGCTCCGTCATTTAATGTACAATTAGTCTATCGTAACTTAGTACAGTACGTACCGTACTATGGGGCACTACTGTAGTCGGCACTGTCAGCCGACGGGGCTGACTGTATACGTGTCGTACACGTATAGTACACGTGGGGGCGCGTGCCCCCGTACACGTGTGGTACCGGCTGTCTGTAAGGTTCGTGCCTTACAGAGCCGGATCCAATTTCTAATCTAATTCTTTTGTAGTTATACTACATCTGCCAATAAACCTCGAAGATGGTCTCCATCATCGAAGCACCACCTTTTCCATCAAAGCCAACCTTTTTCTCTTTCGCCCTGCACACCACCAGGTGTGGCAGCACAGTGATCACTACGCCTAATCCGCGTCTGGAAGGGCAATTCCGACGTTTCATACGAAACATCACTTCGATCATCCACTACCAAGCAACTCAACAAACCTCGCTCATTCTTTCCGTACCATGGCAGACGCGTGCAGCTCGTCTCCGCCGGATCGTCAGAACCCTCTGACCCATGCTGGAACCCCAGCAATCTTGTCGTCGACCGTCGACCATCCCAGGCTCACGCAAATCAATGCTGAGGCCAATCGCGTATTTCTTTGGAAATATGACTGCTATGTCAACGAAGTCAAAGCGCGCGCCGAGTCCCTCGCTGGAGACTCATCAACCTGTCGTCCCGTTGCCCTGAAGTTCTGCGTAGAGGCTGAATTTATCCACAGCTTCATCGATCTCGACCTTGTCGAGGCCCACGACTACGATGCCTTGGACGACTTGACGCTCCGACATTTTCTGGAATCCAAGGCTACAGAGAGTCGCGACTGCGTCTCTCTCGACTCCCTCGAGGCCATGGTCAAGAAGGAGCTCAAGATGGACATGTCTGACAGTCGCGCAACTTCACGCATGGAGAATATCTTCATCTCCTACAGCGCACTACTACGGCGACATGGCTTATCCTGGCTCTCCAAAGCCAATCCAAAGGTGGCTGTGAAGCACGTTCTCTCGGCCATCAAGCCCGAGTCGCTACGTATTCGGCTGGAATCCGATCTCCACCTAGGACATTCCAACTTGAAGAAGGACCTTCCTGCGTTCATGAAACACGCAATGCGACTAGCAGACGCCTTCCAACTGCTCGATATCGGACCAAGGGGCGACAAGCCCGGACAAAAAGTCAATTCGACAAACTCCGCGCGGGGATCTAACACGTCCCCCTCGTCTCAGAGACCAAATGGCAACGTAGGTATGGAGCGCCCACTGCCATTGTGTCTCTACCCGCCGCACAAAGAGAGGGGATTCCGTCATCTTCTCCGAGATTGTCGGGCTTGCCCCGACGATCAGCGTGCGGTCCTCCGTGCTCAACTCCAATCCAATCGCCAACGTGACGGTCCATATGCCAACACACGCAGCCGTGGACACAAGGATACCCATAAAAAGGGTAATGCCGATCCTTCAGATGCTCAGTCCCATCACAAGGCCATCGGACGTCTACAGAAGGACAACGAACAGGACATATACAGTTCTTCCTGTACAATCACCGTCTCGGACGATACGGCAAGCACCACGGTCTCAGGACGATGCGACGACGGGAGTGACGACAGTATCGTCTCACCCCGGATCGCCGAGGCTGCTGCAATCAAAGGCATTGGACGTATCACCAAGATCCGAACCGTCGAGCTCACAGTGGCGCTCAAGGACAAGGCCGAACCGACTCGTTTTTCCTTTTCCCGGGCATGGACCTGCCCGCGCACCGTTCTTCATCTGTCCGCCGGCCAACTTGCCCTCCTCAACATCCAGTATCTCGTCCCGGATGACGATCTCGCTTGTGAGGACCTTCTCATAGGTCTACCAGTCCTTCGTCACCTCAAGGTCGACACCAAGACGTTGCTGGAACAGAACCGCGCCCGTTTGGACGGCACGGACTGTTCACAAGTTGTCGGATCGTCACCCATTGGCAATCTCGGAAACATCGGTCGCCTCATGAAGAACCGTAACGACTTCGACATCGATTCTCAGGACAACGAGGCTCAACTCGATCGCAGGCGTCCAAGGGTCAACTACTACTCCACGCGCATGGAGGAGGACCCTTTTCCAGACCCGTCCCTCATCGATCCGCGCGATGCGGATCAAGAGGCAGACGTCAAATTGGCTATCAACGACATGGTGACAAGGGCGTCAAGGGAAGGACTCGCAGATAACCACGCCCAAGATCTACGGCATATCGTCGACAGTCATTCTGACATCTTCCGAAACACTTTTTCAGCTGGACCTCCTGCCGACGTTCCGCCACTCCGAATCAGACTGAACCACGACGCGCGCCCCGTGCGCGTGCGTTTGCGCAACTACTCCCCGGACCAACGGGAGTTTCTAAAACGACATATTGACGACTTGGTCCGTTGTGGAATGGTGTTTTTCAACCCATCTGCAATTTGGGCAAGCGCACCGCTGCTGGTCCCCAAACCCGGACCTGCGCGTTTTCGCTTCACCGTCGACCTCCGCCCCGTCAACCAGTATACAACAGTCTGTCAATACCCGATGCCGAACTTGGAGGTCGAACTGACCAAGACGTCTGGCAGTCAGTTTTATGCCGTATTCGACCTTTCACACGGCTACTGGCAATTCCCTCTCGCCGAGGATTCCCAAGACTGTCAGTCGTTCATCACACCGGATGGCATCTACACGCCACGCCGTGTATTGCACGGCACTACAAACGCCGTCACGTACCTGCAAGCCACTCTGGCCTCCATCTTCCCCGAATCCCTTCGTCAAAATGTCTTGTACTGGCTCGATGACATCATGTGTCATTCGGCCACCGTTTCCGGTTTGTTGAAAACGATTCGTCAGCTCTTCGATGTACTGTCGAAGCACAATCTCAAGCTCCATCCTGGGAAGTGCACACTCTTTGCCAAGGAGATTCGCTGGTGCGGCCGTCTTCTGTCCGCCGCAGGTATCCGGTTCGACCCCCGCCGAATCGACGGACTGCAACAAATGGCCGAACCTACTGATGGCGCGCAGCTTCAACAATTCTTCTGTGCGCTGCAATGGGTCAAGACAGGCATCCCCAACTTCAGCCGTATTGTCGAACCGCTTCAAAACTTCCTCGAAAAGGTATATGTACGTTCCAACACACGCAAAAAGCGCTCCCTCGCTCGCATTTCACTGGCAGATGTCGGCTGGGACCAGACGGAACGTCAGGCCTTCAAGTCGTGTATAGAAGCCCTAGCTCGTCGTGTCACATTGGCACATCGTGACGCGACGAAACGACTCTGTGTCTACACAGACGCCTCCGACTCACTCTGGTCCGGAATAATGACTCAAGTTCCAACTGCCGACACGACCCTACCACATGCTGAACAACGTCACGAACCGCTTGCCTTCCTCTCTGGTAGGTTCAACACGCAACAAGCCCGCTGGTCTGTACTTGAAAAAGAAGCCTACGCAGTCCTCGCGACCCTTCAACGCATGCACTGGCTGCCAGCTACATCTGCTGGATTCGACTTGTTTACAGATGACAACAACCTGATCTACTTGTTCGATCCACTGTCCATCGTGCCCAATATGTGGCAGACTACACTGCGCAAGGTACTGCGCTGGGCTGTCAGACTGTCCCCATACAATTACACCTGTGTGCACATTCGCGGCACCGACAATGTCTGGGCCGATCTGCTAGGCCGCTGGGCACCACCTCCAACCATCCGCCGTCTCGTCCGTATTCCCGCGTTACCAAGTGCATCGGCTGACGATTTCGAATGGCCTTCTAGCCGCGACATCGCCAAGGCACAAAACGAAACGGCCCTTCCCCGTCCCAAAAATCTCCAAAAGTCCAACGGTCTTTGGCTCACTTCTACCGGTGCGATTTGGATACCCGATGACTCCACAGACCTGCAGCTTCGCTTGCGTATCATCGCCCACACCAGTGCTGCCGGTCATCGTGGCTCACGCACAACAGAACACGTCATGTGTAAAGCCTATCACTGGTCTACTCAGTCCGCCGACATAGGCGAATTCGTCAAAGCGTGCATCCACTGCCTTTCGACAACCGGAGGGGGGAAGATGCCGCGACCTTTTGGTCCGGCTTTTCACGGCACACATCGGAACGACTTACTTCAGTTCGACTACATCGACCTAGGGACCGGATCAGACGGTGCAAACTACGTTCTCATGATGCGTGACGATTTTTCAGACTACAAGTGGTTCTTCCCTTTCGCCGATACGTCTGCAGCGAACGCCGCCACTGCCATCATTGATTGGTGCGCAGCCTTCGGCGTCCCGAAATCGCTAATGTCCGACGGCCCGACGCACCTCAGGAATGAGACGATTCGCCTTGTTGCCAAAGGCCTCAAGGTCCCGCACCACTTCACTCTTCCATATTGTCCTTGGTCCAACGGCGCGGTTGAGAGACTCGGCAAAGAGCTTGTTCGGACCTGTCGCGCCACTTTGTCTGAGCTACAGATGCGACCGGAAGAATGGCCAGACATTTTGCCAATCATCCAAAGCACTCTCAACAACACCCCGTCACGTCACCGCGGAAATGTCGCTCCCATCACAGCATTCCTTGGGACCGACCCGACACCTCCCATCCACACCTTCTTGCGCTCCTCCACAGTTACCTCGATGACTGTCAGCGAAATCCAAGCCGATCATATCCTCAATGTCGACAAGCTCAAAAGTGTAATTGCGGATCTTCATCCTATCGTCTCCGAAAGCCTGAAGAAAAACCGACAAAAGGCCCGTGAGGCCGCATCCCGCGGCGAACTTCCGAAGTTTGAAGTAGGCGATTTCGTCCTCGTCGCCCGAGAAGATTTCTCCTCCAATGAGAAGCTGTGTTTACGGTGGCGCGGACCACGTCGAATCGTGAAAGCATTGTCCGATTACATCTATCTTGTAGAGGACCTGAGGAATGGGACGACGAACGAGATCCACATCGTCCGTCTCAAGTTCTATCACGACTCCAGTGTCAACCAAGAAGCTATCATGTCACAAGTTCTGTCGTCGGAAACAGGAATGGTAGTTTCCCGATTGATGGGAGTCATAGACGAAGACGGCGACCTCAAAGTCCAAGTACGTTGGAAAGGTCTTCCAGATTCCGAGGACACTTTCGAACCACTCCAGCGCATCTACGACGACGTACCAAAAATGCTCCTCAAGCTACTCAGCCGAAAGTCCACTCCTTCGGCGCTGGTGTCTCGCGCACGTCGTACACTTCGCCTCTGATAGGGGGGAGTGTAACCGCGCCCATGCCCGTGGGACTTGGTTATTGTTTCAGAAGCCAAATTGTCTTCCATGCAGGCTCAGCCAATTTGGCATAATGTAGCCGGGCCGCCGCCCGCTTTACTTGGTTTATTGGTTCAGCAGCCGAATATCCTTCCACGCATGTTCTCGTAATTCGGCACAGCATCCTCCCTTGGGAAGGTTCCGCACAGTACAGTAATCAGTCCTCTTTTCTTCTGCTAACAAGCATTTAAGTAGATCCGCCAATAAACCTCGAAGATGGTCTCCATCATCGAAGCACCACCTTTTCCATCAAAGCCAACCGTTTTCTCTTTCGCCCTGCACACCACCAGGTGTGGCAGCACATAATGCCGTCTCCCAATAGTGCCATTTTTGGGGTCTCGCACGGGGCGGCACTAATAGGTAGGGTCCCCTGTACTGTGATTTCTTGAAGACATCTGATGTGAACAGAGTTTAGCGGTGGGGATTGTTTCAGCTCTTTATTAACAGAAGGAAGCGAGAACAAGAATACCGTACACCATTTGTACAAGCTCCTGTTCTTGCGATGAACTGCTTGTGCAGTCACTTGAACATAAACTCGAAGCCCATCATTTAGTTAACGATAATATTGTTGTTACACAAACGTAACAATTAAATGGGAGGTCTGCAAACGGCAGTCCTCTTTCGTCTGACCCGCTTACGGCACGTCAGTGATCTCCGCTTGCGAACGGCAAGTGGATTTTACCGATCGCGGACGCGCGACGCGGCGGGAAGCGGGAAACGCCCGCTGGGCTGAGCAGTACCTGCTCGAAGGCAAACGCAACGGCGCTTGGTGAACGAACAATGTTTAGTCGTAAAATGATAAGATCGATTGTTGCTTTCTACATTCTGTCCGTTGCTGAATGGTAATTTATACTACTGCCCGCATATGCGCGCGAGGCCACTGCGGTTTACCTCCCGCAGCGGAGACTCGGCCAAATTATCTGAGTCTCTGTTGCGTCTCCCGGTTGACATATGACTCCTTAGATTATTCCAAAAACTCTACTGCTGATTTCTTGGCGAAGCGGAACTTTGCTTCGTTCTGAGAAAGTCTCCTTGCAACAACAAATATCACACAGGCCGTAGCTCTGCCACAACCTATTCTGATACAATCACAACCACTTCTTAATAGCCCGGCCAATTCTGCCCGGGACCGACTCCTGTATGAAATGAAATCCCGGAACCGTAACTTCCGTCAGCATAGGCCACTTCCGCACAATCGGCCTGGCAAAAGGCGAAAAGAAGCCCGGCTCAGCGTTAATGAACAACTTTCTAATCTTTGCCTTCTCGAGCCACTTTGAGTACGCACCGATCAGTGCGGTGACATCCGCCGGGTTACCACCGATGGGAATCTGCTTCGACCACGTCAGCATTGGCCTACGCGACTCTCCTGGTTTCAAATACGGCCTGCGGTAGACTGCTTTATCCTTTTCGCTGAAATTGCCTGTACCAAAGAAGGCTTCCTCGATGAGAAAGTTCTCCTGCAGCACCAGTTTCTCGCCCGCCGGGCTCCTCAAGGGGCGGTAGAACTCTCCGCCGTCTGGAAGCTCGTCGAACGAGGGGAAGGGGGCGACAAACGCCTCGAAGAACACGATGGCCTTGACTGCGTTGGGATTATTGCGGTTGTAGTACGCCCACAGAAAGCCTAGAGCGGAACCCCAGTCATGGATGACCAGGGTGACGCGCTCCTTCACGCCGATGGCCTCGAGCAGCGGGAAGAGGTAGTTGGTGTGCTCGACGAAAGTGTAGCGGTTTGGGCCGCTGTTGTCGAGCTTGTCGGAATCGCCCATGCCGATTAAATCAGGGGCGATGAGACGCCCTTTGCCTTCGAGGAAGGGCATGATATTGCGCCACAAGTACGAGGAGGTCGGGGTGCCGTGAAGGAAGACAATGGGGTCGCCAGTGCCGACTTCCACGTAGGCCATGCGCTTACCGCTGATTGTGACATACTTTTTGCGGGTGAAACGGGACGGCCCAGAGTCGCGGCCGGGCTGCGCAAGGGAGCAGAGGCTGAGCGAGAGGAGGAGGAGAAGGGTAGTGAGGAGGAAGTTTAGTCGAAGCATAGCGGATAAGTTGTGGGCGCGTGAGGGGCGCGTGAGGGGCGCGTGAGGGGCGCGTGAGGGGCGCTTGAGGGGGTGATCGAGCTAACGTTGGGGAATGGAAGAAGCCGCACGGGGTTTATATAGATGCGTCGCTGCGCAGGCTGCCAGAGGTGCGTCGACTTATTTTCTTCTTCCAGACTCAAGATAGAATAGAAGAGGAATGCGAACTGCCACAATTACGAACGTTGGCATGGGCTGTCGATTATGTTTCAGGATCTTGTATTGTGTCAGGACTTAATGAGATTTCTCGCCCACGGGTTGGGTGTCATCATGTCGTTGCGATCGATTTGGATCGGTCGGTAGCTGTTTATCGTCAACCAACGAGAGCGCCGCCGCTGTCATCTCCCATCGCTCTTCACACTGAATCTTAGTCGCATGATCATATTGCCTTGTGTCCTCCGTAGAAACAGCCTAATGCTTCGACTTCCGACATAACCCTCCCTACGGTATCTACAGCACCACCCTTGTTGTGCTGTGTACACTACACTTGGCCCGCGTAAGAAAGGCCTTTTCTAATCCATGTACCATTTCGAGGAAGGAAGCTCGGCTCTCCTGCCAATGGCAGAATGTATATTCGAAGGAAAAATCAGCTCCCAATGCCCCATGAATGATCTTTTTGCTTTTCTATCCATCCTTTCCCTCGACCTATGTTCACACGAAGCGAGCTAAACGATGCTGCATTGTCGCTCTGCGTCGTCGCCCCCCGACCCATCCCTGACCGCAAAGTACTGCTCACAGTGGGATATGAGTGAGCGATGTGCATGTGCGTATGACAAGCCCGTTCATGGTGAGCTGGATGAAGCGCGTGTTTTGTTCTTGCGATGCAAAATGCGGCTGGGAGTGACGTGCAGAGAGCTGTTTATCTATTGTGATTGTGGTGAGCGAAATCTCCACCGTTCAAAACGGCAAATGGTTTCTAGACATTCTGGCCAACCCCAAGGAGGCAACACAAACCCACTTCGGCACGATTTCTACTCGTAGAATTATCCATGCGTTAAGCAGAAGCGTTGCATTGTAGATCTGTGTTCATAACCTCTGCATCTCCCACCCTTCCCCCAGGGCTCCATCTTTGCTGGCGGTACAGTTCCACATAACAACTCTTCCTCTCTGGTTGTAAGAAAGGATTAATGAATGCGTTCGAAATGTGATGTAGTTGGTGAACTTTTGTTTGGATATCTCTTCTTTTCTCCACTGGACCATTGATTGACTATCTATTGAAGCGGTAGTTGTTCGTGCCTTTATGCTTTTCAGCTCAACCAAGTTGGTGTACAGGAATATCCACCGACACTACAGTGTACTGGATTTGCAGTGCACCAATCAAAGCCACCGATGCTTTCTGGCTCATCACAACTTTTGTCCCCCGTCATACACGTGTAGATCTACTCTTTGTATCCACACGTGTATGCCGTGTACATTATCTCGCTCGTCATACACGTGTCCCCTATCAGAACCGCACTGCCCGGCGTCGAATCAGCCAATTTATCTCTTTCCCTCTCTTTCCCCCTATTCCTCTCTCCTTTCCCTCCACACTCAGTCCCTCCCCCCTTTCCTCCGCAACCGAGCTTCCCCACTATGATCCTCCCTCTCCCCCTCCTCATCCTCCTCCTTCTCCTCCTCCTTCTCCCCTTCAACCTCTCTCAGCCCCTCCTCCCCGACATCCACCAGCGTCTCCTCTCCCCGCACGACGATCCGCTCTCGGCGGACGACATCTGGGGCTCGCTGCCCCCACCCCACCGCGTCCTCTGGACAAAGTCCAACCCGCACATCCCTCCGCCTATTTCGCTCGCCTCCGCCGTCACGCGCATCACCCAGCTCCTCAGCACCCCCATCCATGTCCCCATCTCCGTCATCTTCATCCCGCCCTCGTCGCTGCCCTCCCAAACGCGCGCCGATCTCCTCCGTCTCGCTCCCGGCATGCGCGCCACCTCGGCCGGCGTTTCTCTCTCCTTCATCCTCTCCTTCGCCACGCCCGCTCTCGTCTCCCGCCTCGCCCTCATGAACAAGACCACGCCCGCCGCCTATCTCCCCGTCCTCGAGCCTGTGGCACTCGCCCACGGCTCGCTCAACACGCTCTTCGTCCTACTCTCGGCGCACCCCTTCTCCCCGCACCCGTACGTCGGTAACTCCCGCCTGGCCATCCTCCCACTCCAGCGCTCCGCCGCCTCCGCCGCCACTTTGCTAGCGTCCGTCGAGCGCGGCGCCTTGCGCGTCTTTGCCCCACCTCCGCTCTACTTCCCGGTCCCGCTCATCCGCACGCTGCACGTCGACTTGTACGCCTACACCCCCTCGTACGAGCACCGCGCCCCGTGGGTCGACACCTTCGCGTGGGACCAGTTCGAGCGTGGCGTGCGCGAGGCAGCCGTGCACGGAAGCAGCGTGCGGTTCTTCTCTGCGCAGACGAATGGCGAGTGCGCGGCGTGCGCGCGGGCGTTCCGGTCGATCAGGAGCTACGACGGGCGTTTCCCGGAGCGGGCCGTGCGCGCGCTCAACGAGGAGCGGATGCCGGGCGTGGGCTGGGAGCGGGAGGTGGTGTCCGGTGCGGGGAAGAGGCGGCGCGCCGCGGATACGTTCCGCGTGTACGTGGTGGACACGGCCAAGCTCAGCAGGAGCGAGTGGCTGCGCAGGCTCGAACGCAGGAAGGTGTGGACGTTCCCGGGCATGGCCGTGGTGGTGGTGCGGTCGGGCGTCGGCGGCGTGGACGGGCTGGAGGCCGTGCTGCTGCAGGCCGTGGTCGGCGGGGTGTACGGCGTGGCCGAGCCCGGGCTGTACATGAACAAGACGGGGCCGGCGGGGACGCGGACGCCGGGCAGACGGCCGGGGCTGGTGCTGTTCGACGGCGTGGTGAGGACGCTGGTGGCGTCGCGCGTGGACGAGGACCTGCGCGAGGTGGGCGCGGTGCTGGAGGGGCTGAGACGGTACGGGATCGACGCCGGGAGGATGCTGGGAGAGGTTGAGTACGCGCGCGTGGTGGAGCGGGTCAACCTGCTGCTGTTCCGCGCGGATAAGGCGCGCGAGCTGGCGGGCGCGGGCGAGATGGCGGGCGCGCTGCACGTGGCGGCGGGCGGGGCGCACGACGTGCGCGCGGTGCGCAGGACGCTCGGGGTGGAGGGCGGCGTGGAACGGCTCCGCGAGGTCGGCGTGCGGTGTCACTTCTCGCGGCTGAGGAGGGAGGCCGTGCGGGCGTCGCGCTTTCTGGAGAGGGGGTGGACGCGAGTCGGCTGGGTGGTGGCGGCGGCCGCGGTGGGGGTTGGCGGAGGGTATGGCGGGGCGGCTTGGCAGGCGCGGAGGAAGATGTGGGGGAAGCGCGAGTAGGAGAGTTGCGGCGATGGGAAGGGTGTGGAATGCGCGACGTGGTTGCGCGACGTGACTTTGGCATGTGTTTACAGTGACGCATTACAGTCGCAGAGGAAGTTATGCGATCGCGGAAACGGACCCTTATCCTCTTCCCGCGTGGAGATCAATTCGTCGGCTCCGCACAAGGCACACCTGCCTGCCCCCATGCCTCCGCCCAACCCCCACCTCCCCCCATGACCGCCTTCCTCTCCGTCTCCGTCCTCCACGGATCCGCCTTTTTTCCCCCTCGCCACCGCCGCTGCACTACCCGCATCGCTTCCAGATGGCGATCTCGACGCCATCTGCGTACGCGCATGTCCGCCCAACCGCCGCCCGTCCCCGACCCACCCGAAGAAGACGCCCTCTCGACGGACCACGACGACGTCTTCGTGCTGGAGGATCACCTCCCCGCCTTGGTGGAGGACGTCCCGCCCAACGTCTGGGCGAGGCTCCCCACCCCCGCGGCCCTGCACCCCACGGCCCTGACGGACGTCGTCATCGTGCTGGCGATCGTCGCCCTGGTCTCGGGGCTGGTCCTCACCACGCGCAACCTGTTTTCCGCCGCCCCGTACTCCTCGCTCGTTATCTCCACCTCGCTGTCCCTCCTCCCGGCGTACGCAGCGCAATCCCTCGTGCGCATGGTCGTCGCCTACGCCTTCTCGCTACTCTTCTCATTGGGCTACGCCTACCTCGCCTACCGTGTTCGCTTCGCGGCCAAGCTCCTCATCCTGCTCATCGACGTCCTGCAGTCCATCCCGCTGCTCTCCTTCCTGCCGGGCGTCGTGCTCGGCCTCATCGCCCTCTTCCCCGACGCCCGCATCGGCCTGGAGCTCGCCGCCGTGTTGCTGCTGTTCACCAGCATGGCCTGGAACATGTTGCTCGCCTTCTACCAGGCCCTGCGCTGCATCCCGACCGACCTCGTCGACGTCGCCAAGACCTTTCGCCTCTCCGCGTGGAACCGCTTTTGGACGCTCGAGCTGCCCGCGGGCGCCGGCCCGCTCGTCTGGAACTCGGTCATCTCCGTCGCCGGCGGCTGGTTCTTCCTCATCTCCATCGAGAGCTTTGAGCTCGGCAACCGCGATTTTAAGCTCCCGGGCCTGGGCTCCTTCCTGGCTGTCGCGGCCGAGACCGCCGACTACCCCGCCATCGTCGCGGGCCTGGTCGTCGTCGTCGCCATCATCGTCCTCATCGACTTTCTCATCTGGCGGCCCCTCATCGCCTGGTCCTCCAAGTTCAACTACGGCAGCGCCCAGAGTGACGACAACCGGTCCATCGTCCTCAGCATGCTCCAGCGCTCCCCCTTTGTCCGCTCCGTCCACGCGAAGCTCGTCGCCCCCGCCTGGGAGCGCTTTGTCAACCTCCGCTTCCCCACCCCCCGCGAAATCAGACCCTACACCAATGGCAACGGCCCCGCGCTCCTCTCGGAGCTTCAGCATAGTTCCTCCCCGCAATCTGTCAATACTCTCGACTCTCTCTCGCTCTTCCAATCTCTTTTCGGCGCCATCTCCCAGACCGTCGTCTCCGTCCGCTCCAGCCTTGCTTCGTTCCTCCCCACCCTCTTGACGATCTCCGCCTTCGTAGCCGTCGCGTACGGCGCCTGGCAGTCGGCCCCTCTCGTCGAGGCGATCTCCTCCCAGCAATGGCTCACGCTCGCCACTTCCGCGCTCGCCACGTTTGCCAGAGTCGTCGCTGCGCTCGCCTTGTCGCTGCTCTGGACGGTGCCCGCCGGCGTCGCCATCGGCCGCAATCCGCGCCTCGCCGCGAAGGTGCAGCCCATCGTGCAGATCGCCGCGTCCGTGCCTGCAACCGCTTTATTTCCGTTCATGCTGCTGTTTCTGGCAAGGTTGGGGGGAGGGCTTCAAGTGGGCTCCGTCGCGCTTATGATGCTCGGCACCATGTGGTACGTTCTGTTCAACGTCATCGCTGGCGCGCAAGCAATTCCGGCAGAGCTGTTTGAAGTCGACTCCATATACAACAAGGACGGACAGTGGACGCGCTGGCGCACGTTGATATTGCCAGGCATCTTTCCCTACCTCATTACGGGCGTCGTCACAGCCGTCGGGGGGGCCTGGAATGCTTCCATCGTGTCAGAGTATGTCGTCTTTCAGGGAGGTGTTATGAAGACGCACGGCCTTGGGTCGCTCATTTCGGAGGCTGCCGCGACGGGAAATTACGGACTCTTACTCGCAGGGACCGTTGTGATGAGCTTGTTGGTGCTCTTGACGAATAGGTTCGTTTGGGGGCCGTTATACAAGCTTGCGGAAACAAAATACCGGATCTGATTATGCAGTTTGAAATCTTGATTTTCGAAAAGAGCTTTCAAAGCAAGCAGACAAGGGTATATCGTTGTTGACAACGAGCGAGTTTCAAGACGCCCTGATAGAAACCACGGCTCGGTCGCACCTTTTTTATTATCGTTTCGCATGATGGATACGAGTGTGGACTATTTCTAGTCGGATTTCATCGGAGGTGTAAGATATTTTTACTTAGACACGACTCACGACGTGTCCCAGGGCTTTATGCTCATCTGCACCCAATCCAGCGACCAGTCCCTCCCTCTTCCATGAGGTGCTCTGCTGCAGCAATCTTTTCGCTAGAAGAAATCGCAAGAAAGACGGCGGTGGAAGATGGAATCCTGAGGGGGGCGGGGGAGAATGAAGATAATGTTGCGTTTAGGGGGGCGATCAGGTGCATTTCGGTGGCAACAGACGGGTGAAATCGAAAAAGGTGCGCCCCCCTAAACGCAAAATCTCCCGAAAAGAAAATTAATGTTCATCGTTTCCTCTCAATGCATGGATGAATCTATACAGTAAAGTACACAGGAATCGTGCAGAATTGGGTTTGTGGTAAAATTACTTACAGTGGGTCCTGCGCATTAGTGCCGCTTTTATTTGTGCCACCCTCCCAATAGTGCAGGCCCCACGCACGAACACGAAGAAGTGCCACGTGTCATACGGTTCCGGCTATAATGCCATCAGTGACACCATGGATGTTTTTGAGACGGTTCAGGTGGTGCAGAACCGCCTGAAATGCGATCAAGTACAATTGAGAGCGCAGAATATGCAATAGAAAGACTATACTGCTGTAGATAGGGTTATGTGGGAAGTCGAAGCATTAGGCTGTTTCTACGGAGGACACAAGGCAGGCGGTGTGCACGGGGTCACCACGCAGCGGACGAAAGCGTGACGTCATCCGTCGACCAGTGCGCATGTATGCACTACATCAGTAATAAATTGTTGCCTTCGTGGGATCGAATCGATCGTTGCTACCGACCTCCAGGTCAAATGGCCTCATATGAGGTCATTTGTCACCTAGACACTAGGCGCGTGAGATCTCCCCTCCGTAGTCGTGTACATCGGTGACTCATATGCCGCACGGCAAGGCCGTTCCCTACCGAACAATATGAGCGGAACATGTCCGTTTGTCATGGAGTTCCTCCCGTCGCTGCTTCGACCAGTGAATGAGTGAAAACGGACAAATAAATCTCACCGTTTGGACACTTGGCTCCACGCAGTTGGCTTGGAGAGTAACGATCGCGTCCCCCTCGCGAGATAGATCCAGTCGACGATAGGTTCGAGGGTTTGGCACACTGCGCTGTACAAACGGGCGATATGAGCGTGAAGCGCGATCGGAGATTGACAGCGGCGGCGCTCTCGTTGGTTGACGATAAACAGCTACACACCTGTACCGATCTAAATCGATGGCAACGACATGATGGCACCCAACCCGTGGGCGAGGAATCTCATTAAGTCCTGACACAATACAAGATCCTGAAACATACAGTAGTCGACAACCCATGCTAACGTTCGTCATTCCGCTTCCATTCTATCTTGCGTGATTGCATGATTGCCAATCACGATGAAGGGAATGGCCCTGAGTCTGGAAGAAGAAAATAAGTCGACGCATCTCTGGCAGCCTGCGCAGCGACGCATCTATATAAACCCCGTGCGGCTTCTTCCATTCCCCAACGTTAGCTCGATCACCCCCTCAAGCGCCCCTCACGCGCCCCTCACGCGCCCACAACTAATCCACTATGCTTCGACTAAACTTCCCCCTCACCACCCTTCTCCTCCTCCTCTCGCTCAGCCTCTGCTCCCTTGCGCAGCCCAGCCGCGACTCTGGGCCGTCCCGTTTCACCCGCAAAAAGTATGTCACTATCAGCGGCAAGCGCATGGCCTACGTGGAAGTGGGCACTGGCGACCCCATTGTCTTCCTTCACGGCAACCCGACCTCCTCGTACTTGTGGCGCAATATCATGCCCTTCCTCGAAGGCAAAGGGCGTCTCATCGCCCCTGATTTAATCGGCATGGGCGACTCCGACAAGCTCGACAACAGTGGCCCAAACCGCTACACTTTCGTCGAGCACACCAACTACCTCTTCCCGCTGCTCGAGGCCATCGGCGTGAAGGAGCGCGTCACCCTGGTCATCCATGACTGGGGTTCCGCTCTAGGCTTTCTGTGGGCGTACTACAACCGCAATAATCCCGAAGCGGTCAAGGCCATCGTGTTCTTCGAGGCGCTTGTCGCCCCCTTCCCCTCGTTCGACGAGCTTCCAGACGGCACAGAGGAGTTTTTCCGCCCCTTGAGGAGCCCGGCGGGCGAGAAACTGGTGCTGCAAGAGAACTTTTTCCTGGAGGAAGCCCTCTTTGGTACAGAAAATTTCAGCGAAAAGGATAAAGCAGTCTACCGCAGGCCGTATTTGAAACCAGGAGAGTCGCGTAGGCCAATGCTGACGTGGCCGAGGCAAATTCCCATCGGTGGTAAGCCGGCGGATGTCACCGCACTGATCGGTGCGTACTCAAAGTGGCTCGGGAAGGCAAAGATTAGGAAGTTGTTCATTAACGCTGAGCCGGGCATCCTTTCGTCTTTTGCCAGGCCGATTGTGCGGAAGTGGCCTATGCTGACGGAAGTTACGGTTCCGGGATTTCATTTCATACAGGAGTCAGTCCCGGACAGAATTGGCCGGGCTATTAAGAAGTGGTTGTGATTGTATCAGAAGAGGTTATGGCAGAGTTGCCGCCTGTTATCGTTAACTAAATGATAGACTTAGAGTTTATGTTCAAGTGACTGCACGAGCAGTTCATCGCAATAACGGGAGCTTGCACAAATTGTGTACGATATTTCGCGTTTTCGCTTCCTTTTGTTAACAAATGTAAGTTCGAGAAAAATGTGATGTGTACCTTCTTTTGTCTGCTCAACGTACCCCTCAAAATTTCGCAGAAGTGGAGTTTGTCTGTGCGAAGAAACAGTGACAACTTTTTGCACCCCTGACCCGCATACACTGTATGCTTGCCAATGCTGGCTTGTGTGAAGTGGTGGCGAAAGGGGAGAAGAACGTGCGTTCGAACGGGCGCCTCCAGTTCCGGACATTTGGCAATTTAAAAGAATACGTGCCATTGTAGTTCGTTGAACGAGGTTGTTCTTGTAGTGGTTGAAGCAATTACCCTGTTCACAATAGCAACCTTATGGCGGGACTTTTCTGGCAACAGGATGTACGCATATTGCTCACTGTGCCAGGGTCATGATCTGTAAGGACAATGGGATTAGGTGCGTTTTTCAAAGTTATGTCACTGGAAATTACTTCGGAAGGCTAACTGTTGACTTGAATGGTATTGTTGGAGCGAAGAGAATAGTCTTTCTCTATTCGAAGATATGCGATTGAAGATAGTGTAGTCAGCACAGCGGCGGATCGTTGTGGTGGCCACCTCGGGTATATGATATGCAGTCCCGCAGTGTCTCAGTCTCTATGCGATATACTTGTTTCGTAGAGCAGCAACTTCAGTCCCGTTTTTACACATGCGCGGTTTCTATTTGCCGCACATTTAGCCGTAGTAAGGCCATGTGCCTGTTGAATAGCAGAGTGGAGACATGTACAGAGCTTAACTCTGAAAACAGAAAGAGTGATTACAGTCACTGCTTGCGCTCGGGAGGGGTGTGAGAACGGTTCATGAAGTTCAGGTGTAACCTCTAGTGTCTAGACGACAAGCGATTTGCCTCATATGAGGCCGCTTTTTGCAAAAAGATATACATTAGCGTTGTCCATAACATAACGCGTTGTTTTTTTATACATATATACATTAGCGTTGTCCATAACATAACGCGTTGTTTTTTTCCATTTGCCCACAAACTCGCTGGACGTAAAGTAACCCCGAGTTTGAAAAATCCCACCGGGAGTTTTGCGGACTGACCTCCAGCAAGGTATACCGGCCCGCAACAAACGGAAGTCTGATATATCGTTGTGTGGCCCAACGGATCACGTGCACCTGCATGACTACTTGCTGAAGCGACCATTGTAGGTCGCCACGAGGATAGAAAGGTTCTCAGTCGAAAGGATAGAAAAGTTCTCAGTCGAATGGGCGATGTGTTTCGTCTTCTTGACAGGCTGAGGGGGGGGGGGGGGGGGGGGGGGGGGGGGG